>NC_052518.1:79301741-79601741 GCF_014356525.2 Nilaparvata lugens | reverse complement strand
TCTTGTGAAAAGCAGATTCTCCTCAAAATAGGTAGAGCTGGGTGAACATTACCGACTCATAGATAAAAACAGTAACACAGACTTTGTTAATGAATATTTCAATATTTTGTCATCAAATGGTTTTAAATCTTACATTAATAAACCTACTCGAGAAATAAACGGATCCCAATCATGCATTGATCACATATTTTACAGAAAAACAAACAATGTTTGTGAGTCTATTATTGGATCAATAATGAAAACAAGTATTACTGACCACTATTTGACTTGTATAAACATTGGTCTTGGAGAAAATACTGGTAGAACTGAACCAAGAGTTAACACTAGAAAATCTATAAACTACCATGATTTGATAAATAATCTTAAGAAGTACAATTGGTCCGAGGTTGCATCACAACTTGATTTAAATATTGAAAATGCTGTTGAATTATTCGTTGATGCATTATCCACTGAGATTGGAAATGCAACCCAAATAAAAATTGTACTACACAAACTAAAGCCTCTCAAGCCTTGGATAACTGCAGGATTAATAACGTCAATAAGAAAACGAGATAAAATGCATCAGAAATTAAAAAAAACAGCCTCAAAACAACTTTCTCAAATCACTATATAAAAACTACAGAAACACATTAAACAACATGATAAAAAATCTAAGTATGACTACTATAATAATATACTACTCCAAAGCAGAGGCAATTCGAAAAAGACATGGGAGTGTATCAATGATCTATTGAATATAAAACGAGATAAAAAAATACCCAATATAGATCCCGAAGTTCTAAACCACCATTTCACGCATGTAGGTCAATTATATGCTAATAAAATAATAAATAACAGCCCCAGACAACGTACTCATGCCGATTCGTCAATCCCCTCATTCAATTCATTTTATTTGGCTGATACAAACAATGATGAAATAATAGACACAATCAGTTCTCTCAGAAGTAGCTCTTCTCCTGGAGTAGACAATTTGAGTTCTGCCTGTCTGAAAAAATAGCTTCCTATATTGTAGAGCCTCTTAAAATGATAATAAATGAATGTTTTTTGGTAGGTTATTTTCCCAAACTATTTAAAGTTGCTACAGTTGTTCCTCTTTATAAATCAGGTGATAAATCAAACCCCTCAAATTATCGCCCAATAAGTTTAATAAATAATTTAGCTAAAATAATGGAGAAAATTATAAAGAAGAGACTAGTAAGTTATTTGAATAAACATAGAATTATCAATAGAAATCAGTATGGATTTAAGAGTGGCAAATCAACAGAAGATGCAATATCCGACTTTTTGGAAAGAATAATTGAAAACTTCAACAGTAAAAGGAAAACTTTAACAACTTTCTTAGACTTGGCAAAGGCTTTTGACACTGTATCCCAGTCAAGATTATTAGAGAAGATGGAACACCTTGGAATCAGAGGCTCACCTCTCAAACTATTCAATAGTTATCTAACTGAATGGTATCAACTACTTACGCTGAATACTTTATCAAGTAATAAAAAACTTACTGAATATGGTCTGCCTCAAGGCACTGTTTTATCACCAATACTTTTCCAAATTTATATTAATGATTTTCTTAAAGTTGACATTGGGAACTGCTCAATCGTATCCTTTGCTGATGATACCGCTCTCACTTTCACTGGCAATTCCTGGGAGGATGTGCGCTTTAGCGCAGAAAATGGTCAGAGTAGCACAATCATGGCTCGATGAACATCTGCTTACTTTAAATGCTTCTAAAAGCGTATTCATGACTTTCTCACCCAATGCCCAAACACAACCTCATGAAATAGAAAGTATTAAAATACACCAAGTAAACTGCAATTGTCAACAATCAACAAATCACTGCTTTTGTCCTGAAATTCGAAAAAATGACCGAGTAAAATACCTGGGAATACTGTTGGATCCATATCTGAGATGGAATATTCATATAAACAGCATGTGTTTAAAAATAAAATTTCTAATATATAAATTTCATCAAATTAGAGAACTAAATAACTTGAAAATAGCTCGATTAATCTACTTCTCTTATGCACAAGCTGTCTTACAATATGGAATAAGAGCTTGGGGTGGAGCCTTGAACACACATTTTGAAAAACTTTTCATAATTCAAAAATATATTATTAAAACAATTCTAGGCAAACCCAGACTTTATCCTACAAGCGATCTTTTCAATGAATTCAAAGTACTAACTGTTTGACAGCTGTACATAAAAAATTTGATAACATATATTAAGAAGAATAAAAATAAATTTCTTCTTCGTGAAAGAAACTTGAATTTAAATTTACGTCCTATTAGAGAAACATTCCATCAAGAGAGGATGGATTTGAATGTATGTAGAAGACAATTCACTTACTTATCACAGAGGATAATAAATCTTGTTCCTACTCATTTTTTTGCCAATACAAGCCGGAGCAAAAAACTAAATTGCGAGATTGAAGAATGGATACGATACAAATACAAATACAACTGAAGAAAAAATCTTCTAAGCACCAACTGTTTCTTGTTTTTATGTTTTGTTTTTTTATCATAGTATAATAATTATTGTGTTTTACTAACTTTTATCTAATTTAATCTACAAATTTATATTTGTGTGTAAGTTCCACTAATCTTTGTTCTTTTTTGGTTTAATTTCTTAGTTTATATTGAATAAATATATTACTGCAACTTAGGTGTACGCACAGGTTTTACCTTGTAGGCTACTCCTTAAACATAGATGGACATAAAAAAATATACTGCAGTTTTGGGATCATTTTATATAGTTAATAGTATTTTTCTTGTATTATTTTTATATGTTATAATATTAGATTATTATAATTGTGTATGTTTTTTGAGAAATAAATTTGAATTTGAATAGATCTTAGAGAATGCCGGTATAATAGATATGGGTCTGGAGTTTGACAGTTTTTCCGGGTTACCCTTTTTGATAACTGGTACAGTCCTGGAGATCTTCAATAAATCTGGAAAAACACCCTGTTTCAGGCAGCTGTTAATCAGACCACTTAGAGGAGAAGCTATTGCAGACTTTAATAGAGCTGTTGATATGCCATAAACATCAGGACTATTTAAGTTTTTGTATCCTTTCACAATTGCTATCAAATCCATTTCGGTTACTTGCTTCCATTCAAAAATCCTGCAGGTATGAAATGGAACTCTGTTGACTGCATTTTCCACAGATCCTGGTGATGCCTCCATAATCTGGTTTACTGAGTTGACGAAGAAGGTATTGAACTCATCTGGATTTGCACTCTTAGTCAGTAGAGATTGTTTATTTCTTGATTTATTTATGACATTCCAGGCTGCCTGACAGGGATTTGAAGCGTGCCGTATAGTTCGCTCAATACTGAATTTCTTGGATTCAACAATTTCCTGATAATAGACTTTCTTGGCTCTGAGATATGTATTGTAGTATCTCGACTTCATCTCAGTACACGTGGCAGACTTGTACAGACTATTAGCAACAGTAACAAGCGCTCTAATGCTGGCTAATTCCTGTGAATACAACAAATTTCTAGAAGTTGCTTTTAAATTACATTTACTACCTACAAATACAGAAGGCCGCATTGATCTCAGAGGGAAGAAATCATCAAATATACTCATGAACCTGTTAAAGAACAGATTGAAAGCCATAGCAGATTCACTTACACCGATAGAAGTCTCCCAGATTACTCTTTTCAGCGCTCCGACAAAGATCAAACATTTGACTCATCAATTTTTCTATGAGTGAATTTGTATCTTGAGAACAAGATAACAATGATGCACCTACATTAGTTAGCACAAAATGCAGTTTTGGTCATTTGCGTGGTGATCTGATAAATATTAGAAATTCAAACGGTCAGAGAGGCTACAAACGACCAGCTCACTCTAGACTAAGCTATTCAAAAAGCTAGACAGACTGAGAGTCAACAAAAATTTCATTGAAATCGGGAAAATTTGTCATCAATAGATGCTAAAGGAAAATAAATTATGAAGGAGTTAATTGTTTTCCATATAAAAAAAAATTGCTCAGTAGAGGAGCGTTATTAAAGTTTGGATTGGTCGAAGAAACAGTTAATTCTTTTATTGAAGATTGCAACATAATACAAGAATATATTAAGAAGTTTTTCAGAAGAGTAAGGAAAAATGAATTGTGAATATAGAATGACATTGATCGAAAATGCTGTGCCTCATGCACTCACGGCCCAGGGTGGCATTGCCTCCCTGGAAGGACTGTCTGGAATGTGTTTAGAGGGTAGGCCAACTAAGAACAGTCTGGAATGTGTTTAGAGGGTAGGAATAGAACAGGCGCGAATCCAGAATCCGAGGGGAACCCCCCCCCCATTCTACTTCCCCACCAGGAAAAAGTTTTCAACCGAAAACAGAATTTGAGAGCTTTATTTTTTAATATTAATTAGATTTTTAGAACTTGCCCCCTTAGCTAAATTTTTACAAGCCCTCAACTTTTTTCAAACACCAATCGGAAAAGTTTGGTGGGGGGGGATGGCGATCGCCTTGATCTCGCTCACTGGATGTGTGGCTGCTATTGAAACAATCACTGAACCAACCAAGTTGTGCTGTCCTATAGTGGTACTACCGTAGTACCAAAAAAAAACAGGAAACAAGTGAGGATTTGTGTAACAAATAGCAGTAACTTAGGCTAACATGCATAGTATTGAAAACCAACTCAACTTACCAGAAAAGAACGAATGACCACGATTTCTTCCACAAAGTGAAGGCTTTTTAGACTGGATGAATTATTTTGAATTGCATGATTTAGGGTCAAACTCATTCATTTGATAGGATTTTCTCAACTATGACTAATTTGAAGCAATCTAATAAAAGATAGAATAACTATTTTTTAGAAGAGAACTTAATAATTAAAATCAAATATGAAGTCTACAGAAACTCAAGATAACTCAATAAACAATATTGATATTAGGTTCAATATAGGGGTTTCTAGAGTAAAATTATGCTCTTAATTTAGATGAAAAACGATGAATGAAATTACTGGGAGAATAATCACAAATGAAATACTGGCCAACGTTGTAAGTTTGTTTAAATTTCAAGTCATTATTATCTATAAATAATGCCCCTCCCAAATTGAGGTTATGTTGGTTGTCTTATTATCACATGTTTTGTGTGTGTTTTGAATACGTTACTCTACAGATTGATCGTCTTAATAAAAGTATTCTTTCATCCATCAACAAATTATTATATAATATTCACATATATCTCCAAAATGACTTTCATAGTTTATGACTAGGTACCTACTGAATCAACCTTCACGAATGATGTTCACTTGGCAGAGAATACTGAATAAATAAATTCACAATTCAATAGTAAAGTATAACGTATATCAATCTCGGTTTAGTAGTGATGAGAGCTACAGAACAGTGGGAAATGAGCTATATCCACTGTTTCAACTGTTGATAAACAAATTGCGAGGCTAATCACCACTTCTTGTATTCTTGTCTGAATATACGTATATACACAAAAACAGCACAACACAAGCCGTCACAAGAACTAAGTTCTAATAATTTTGAGTCTCTCGAACTACTACTACCTACTAGGCTACTTGCCAGTTGCCACGGCACAACTAACACGCAACATCAACCACTCTGGGCTTTTGATGGTAAGGTTGGTAACCTACTACTACTACAACACTAGTAATAGTACATAAACTCTACTCTACAGTCTACTAAAATCTACAAAAACAAACAAATAACCCACATCATCAGGCCGGCAATCAGCTGATAACTGAACATGAACTATAGACAACGACAATAATAGAGAAGTATCAAAAAGAAAGGTCTGAGACCTTTCTGTCTTAATATGGAGTCCTTGTAAAGTGTTTTTTACACGCATTCAAGTAAAAGAGGACTACCGATTCTACGTTGTAAAGGTTAACCAAATTCTCACGAGTCTGAAATTGTACCTACATAAAGAGCTATAGTGAGGTCCACGTTATAATGACAGTATTTGATCAACTTTGATGTTGCTATCCTTGTCTATCATTCGACAAAGCAGGTAGTATTATCATTTTATAGCTCCGCAACGATGCCATCTCTGTTTTTGACAATGTAGATATAGGCAGAGAATAGGAAACGCTGTTCTTCTATCTTTATCCACTGCCATTATAAAGTGGACCTAACTATACAGGTCTGAGAGTGGCTACCAAACTTACGTAGTCTTGTACTTATTTCTATGTAAATTACGTTATCAAAACATAGTTGCGCAGTAGTATAGAGAGTTGGAAAGTAAATAATTCATGTATTCAAATGTCTGCTTTACTCTGCTTCCCTTGCTCCAGTATGTTTTGAGGGGTCGCAGAAAACCACCAGCCTTAAAAACCACCACAGCCCAAAAAAATGAGACAAATTCAGCTCTTTCGTCAAGCTGGGACGACAACAAACTAGGTCTTTTTTCGATCCAGCTTGTCGCTTCACGCACATCTTTCAAAACGTGGTTAACTATACAGCGGTACCGTTAGCGGAAACCGATTTAAAACTCGCTGATATATAGATACTAAATTCATGAAAGTATCCATACTCTTTCAAAATATAAATAAGAATTATATTTCAATATAATATTAAGATTTTTGTAAGTAATAAATAGTATTCCATCATATTCAACTAAAAATTTCGAGTAACTGTTCAAGGAGTCAACGGTTCGGTCAATAGATAGAATTTTTTAGTTGAGTAAAGCGAGGATGATGATCATTAATAATATGAGAACTAACCTTTAAAATAAAAAACGCAAATTGACCACCTTGTCTGATCTGAGCATATTATAAGCCTATAAGTATCTCAGTTTTGTTTTCAATACATTTAGATACTAGAAGGAGATTTAAGAAAATATGATATAAACATTATGCTCTCATAAATTTGATTCCTTGGATATGATAGGATTCCCCAATATAATAATATTATTAAAACTAATAATAACTCCTATAATGAAGTTATAGACTATAGACCTAAAGACCTTAAAGTTACTTTTAATAGACCTATTCACTTGTCAGCCTGAATGAGGACAAGACCCAAAGGATCATCTGCAGCTTGTCACGTGAGCCGCGTGACCCTCAGAATCCAGTGAAGCTGCTGGGTTTTGTCTTGGACAGCAGACTCAGCTGGAACAGTCATATACAGCAAGTAACCAGTCGACTCTCCCGCATTTGCTTCTTGCTGCTCAAGATGAGGGGCCTGGTGACTGAGAAGTACCTGATAATGATGTATCACGCGCTCTTCCATTGCCACATTACCTATGGCTTGCTTCTGTGGGGTCATTCGGCGGGGGCTGCTGATGTGCTGAGACTGCAAAAGAGGGCTATAAGAATTATAACAGGCAGCGATCATCTTGCCCACTGCAAGCCCATCTTTGCTCGCCTTGGTGTGCTGACGGTCTTCAGCCATTACATCCTCCTGTGCTTGATGTATGTCAAGAGGATGCAGCATGCTCTGGCTGCCCGAAGTGACGTTCACAACCACAACACCAGGCGCTGCGAGCTGCTGGATGTCCCTAGGAGACGTCTCCACCGTTCACAGGCCAGCTTTAGAGTTTCTGCACTGAAATTCTTCAACAAGCTGCCTCCTGGTGTAAAGCAGTTGGATGAAGCCGCCTTCAAGAGAGCCGTCAGGAAGCTGCTTTGTGATAAATCATACTATAGTGTAAATGAATTCATGAGTGATGATCTGAACTTTTTTTAAAAAGTGATCACTGTTTTACCTGCCATCTGAATAGTTTTCGTGTTGTTGTGTATGTTGAAATCGAACTCTATGACGCCATCGATCCCACTAATGTGGGTAATGGATGAAGCAGAAGGTATTAAAGGTATTAAAGGTATTAAAGGTCTTTTTAATGTTAGACTACTACAAACTAATACAGGTTCAGTGCTGCCAAAAAATGATAGATGTAAAATAGGAATAGACCCAGTTCGTCTTTCACTATTTCACTTTGGTGACGTCCGTAAAAACTGACTATTTTTTTGGTGAGTAGTGGTTTTCAGGGCAGGCGTAATTCCGGCGACCCTGTTTATGACACATTTGAATAAACATAAAATATTTATAATATGGTACAGTATATATTTTGAAAGTAATATTATTACTTTTCATCACTATCAGCTACCTACCTTCTCCACTACCCTCTATCTTTAGCTTTACTGGAAAAACCCCACTATATTTCTACTCTAATGCGACCAGAGAAACAGTAAATGAGTAGGTACCTACTCTACACTTTGTGGTGTGATATAAATGCAGTCCACTACTCAGGTGGTAGTAAGTCCACACTTTCTCATTTCTTGCTAATTTTTATCTTCAATGAACATGATTCATAAATTTTGACAAAATGATAAAGAATCATTCTATATGTCTGTAGAAGAGTAAATTCAATATCGAACTGTAACATGTACATTACCAAACTTCAACAGAAACTGTAGTAGGTTTCGTCTTTTATGAGCGATTTCCGATGAGCGATCAGGGAAAAAGTAGCCCAGTGAGCCATGCATTGTTCAGAATAAGAATAAGGACAGGCAGACGCTATGCATGGGAAGACTTGAGTGTCATGAATCATCAAGGACAGTGACGGAGGAAGGCCACGAGCAATAAATGGGTAGTGTCATGTACTCAATACAATATATGGGTAGTGTCATGCAACACAATATCCTATATATATATATATATATATATATATATATATATATATATATATATATATATATATTGTAATGATTGAATCAGCACCTACCACTTCCCATAAGCAGGAATCAGTTGTTAGATAACATTGTATTCAATGAACAAAATATTCACAAATTACTGTACTCAAAAGTTTGTGCAACTAGCTAACAGCAATAAATGGGTAGTGTCATGTACTCAATACAATATAATGGGTAGTGTCATGCAACACAATATCCTATATATATATATATATATATATATATATATATATATATATATTGATGATAATGATTGAATCAGCACCTACCACTTCCCATAAGCAGGAATCAGCTGTTAGATAACATTGTATTCAATGAACAAAATATTCACAAATTACTGTACTCAAAAGTTTGTGCAACTAGCTAACATACTGATGATATAAAAAAATCAATTTGGGTATTATCAATTTATCAAAATAAAAAAAATCTCACTATCTAAATTTTTTTTTCTAATTATTGATTTTTGGGATTTTAAGGAATTTGAGATTTGAGCTTCAAATGTAGAATTGATTTTACATCTTCTTGATATCTGTGAGATACTTTATACCTTATATCTATTTGCAGTAGTGTTACTCATTCACTTGAAGAAATGCAGATGATTGATAGAACTTGTTGGAATTGTAAATGTTTCTATATATTATATTATAGCCTATATGATAGGCTATTAATGAAGATGAATTTGGACTGTTTGAAGCTGAAAGATGATATTTGCTAAAAACTGACTCTTTTTTGTGGGAGGTGGTAGGTACTGATTCAATCATTATTATCCATATGTCATATTGCGAGTATACACATAGCCCAGTCATTGAAGGTCCAAAAAAGCAGTTTCGATCCGAAACTTAAATAAAAGCTGAATTTCCCACCATCGATAGAACCCTCCCAGAGGGCCATTCTCCCAAAAGTCCCAAGAAATCCCCTTGGAGCTTTCCCCCCTCCAGGCCCCTAAAACATGAAAAATGCAGGTAATCACGGGAAATCAATTATCTCTGTAATCATCGTTCGGAAACAGTTCTATTATACGTCATTCAATTTTTTACATTATGGACTACCATATCAGTCCTATTCATTTTTTCAATAAAATGAACAGTCTTCTTGATAAAATGATATAAATGTATTAATTTAGGGGGTTTGCGATTTGATTTTTTTGTTTTCTTCGATTAACTTCGAAGCAAATGATTTTAAAGAAAAATTAGTCGAATAATTAATTTAGCCACTTTCATTGCAAACCCATTGATGTATATTGCTATGTATTTGCGATTCGATTTGACGCCGTGGAAGGGGAAAATGTCGACGCGGTACGGCGCGGCTGACTCGCTTAGCCATATATAGTAAACAGCAAACAGTAAATCAATTATCTCTGTAACCATTGATCGGAAACAGTTCTATTATACGTCATTCAATTCGTTACATTACGGTCTACAATATTAGACGTATTCATTTTCTCGATAAAACAAACAGTTTCCTTGATAAAATAAAATATATGTAAAAATTTAAGGGTTTTTCGATTTGATTTTTTTGTTTTCTCCGTTTAGCTTCGAAGCAAGTAATTTTAAAGAATGAGTCAATTATTGATGTAGCCACTTTCATTGCGAATCCGTTGATGTATCGTGTTATGTATTGTCATTGTGTTATGTATTGTCATTGTGTTATGTATTGTCATAGTGTTATGTATTTGCGATTCGATTTGACGCTGTGGAAGGGGGGAAACAGCCGAAGCGGTACGGGGCGCGGCTGACTTCTTCACCATAGTAAACAATAAAATAGTACTGCTTTCTCAGTTGCATCTTATTTACAATTTGCGCTCGAAACAATCAATAATGTCTATTGTTCTGACTTGCGCTGAAACTAAATTTACACTTTTTAGTTCTCTAAATTCTTAACATTACAAAGTTTAAGATTTAACCAATTTGATTACAGCAAATTTATTCAGCTTTCATTGCCAGTTCAGGAAATCAATATTTTTCTACATGAATTAATTATAATGCCACTATTACAATACGGTCATCATCTTGCTGTCTATGTTTTGAATGAAATGTGATAATTAACTCATCATTTTGTTGTGCTTAATCATGCATTCTATGACAGACAAAGATATTGTATGCAACCGATAAAATATTCATACTAATACATAATATAATAAATGTATATATGTTTATGATCATTATTCTATCAAATTTATCATAAGTTATGAACGTCAAAAACTGAGATGAATCATAGATTACAATAATTTTAACAGTAACAATTTCCTGAAAAATCATAGCGTGCAGTGTTTGCTGTTTCACACAGTTAATATTCTGTATCCAAGTTGATAATAATATATACTTACAGTTGAGGAAAATATATATGACGGCTGAGGCATCAAAAATTATACATTGTGCTTGTTGAGTTGAAACGTTCTATGATTCTCTCGGTAAAGTAGCTCATCTTCCGTTCTTACTAGTCGAATCTAAATTATCTAAACAGTCCAATATGAAAATTCAGTAGATTCTAAAGATGAAAGCCATGCAATCATACAAATTAAGGAAGTAGAGTAAGCATGCATAAAAAGTAGGAAAATCATGAAAGTGTTTTACATTCTACCCTCGTAATCACAAGCTGATCAAGTAGGATAGAAAATATTGAATATTCAATATTGAAAACCAGATGTACGGTCCATTGGAGATGAAAAATTCGTAAATAATCATGAACCAAGTACAACGTATCATACCGCGTATAAGATGAATATTTAAAGATGATTCATCATCTTCTATTATTTGTTAACACATCGATTCTTCAACTCCACTCGCATTAAGGACCTTAATGAGAACTTTATAAATCGAAGTAAAGCATGAGCAGAATCATATTGGAGTTACAAGGTTGGCAGAAGCTTTTCTTGATGTCGATTAATGGTGATTGATAGTTCATTGTGATCGTTGAAGGGTTGAAGTGAGTTAGTTCAGGTGAATTCTAGTACAGGTATTTTGTGGTTATAATGGGCTCTTCTTTATTTTGATTTGCTCCAGTAGAGAAAATTGAAAATGTTAGTTTTACATTTTATAAGCTTTAAAGGTACGGTAATATGAATTGGATAAGTATTAAATTAATCGATGTTATTTTTCATTGTATCGCTTTGTATCAATGCTACATGCACCACTGTTTGCAATTCATCACTATTCTCTCAAGAATTCGTTTGTTATGAATTTAATGTTCTGACAATTCAAATTTAAATGCTATCTGGATAACGTTCACTGTACATTGGTATTTTACAATAATTGTTACATTGAAGAGTCAAGCAATTCAATCCATTTGGAAGCAAAAGGAAATCATAGTGCAATTTGAACAGTGGATAGTCACTTTGGAATTCAGTTACTCAATTCATTTCGGCTTGATACTATCATTTTTAATTTGAGTAGATCAGAAATATGCATTATATATAATTTTTATATTTCAGTTTGACTAATCTCTTATTTCAGTCTCGCTTCCATTCATAAACATGATAATCACAATAAATAAGTTGATTACCTCAAGGATGTAGTCTATCTTAAGTCGAACAATGTACAGTATAAACAATTTTCATTAAATTACTATTATGATAATCATTGGAATTTCTGCCTTTGATTGAGAAAAAGTCATTTTGAGAGCCTTGAAATTCGTACCTAGAAAAAGTTGCTCTATTAGTAGAAATTTTGTTATTTGTAATATCTATTATAGGAACTGTACATTCATTTTTGTGATTATAGACATTAACTACTCAATTCTAAATCACGATAAGAATAAATAGGGAAATTGTGAGATAGGGATAATCCCATAGTTAAATTTACATAGCATCAATTTGAATGCTCTGATAATAATGATTGTGAACGGAACTGCAATTCTGGCTTGGTATTGCCTCTTCATGTTCAGTGAGAATAGAAAGCTTCAGAATAATTTGTTCTCACTGATAATATTGGTAACATTTGTTAATATTTAATCCGAATGAGAAAAAAATTGATCTACTTTCAGCTTGAAAATTTTCAACTTATCTGGAATACAGTGTCATCATTATAGTATCACAGGTAGGCCTACCCTTTTATTTTCTTTGTTCACATGATCTGTTGATATTCATTCCATTATCAAGTGTTTAAATTTTTCTCACAAAATAAGGATAAGATGAAGGAGTTGGACACATTCGGTAATATATCATCAAACTTCATTGAAAAACATGAATATCTGAAACTAGAGTTACCGTATCAAATAATATTGTGATACCTCTGACTCGTATTGACAAGGCGCACTTCAAATTAATATAATAAATTCTGTGAGCGGACAACAAAATCCTGATTTTTATCATCAGCGTGGTTGAATCGAGAGAATAATGACAATCTTTTAGACTATTGAAAAGTTAAAATCTAGATTCAGCGCATGTCAAAACAATAGACAAAATTAATTGTCTCGAGCGCCATAGTGTAAATGAGATGCAATGTAGAAAGCATTACTATTCTTGGAAGAATTCTGGAAAGAAATTTCATTTCATCATTAATCCATCCATTCCCACTAACAATTTTCATTCTCCTTCCCTTTTACAATCCCAACACATAACCTAAAATTGACTTTCCTGTTCCTCCAACAACAAGAAACTTATTAGTTCAGCTGAAGATGTGGTAGGTTTTACCATGAAACCTGGTACTGAATTATGAATTAATTTTCGAATAAATAAAAGTGGTATTGACAATATCAAAGTCTTATTCTTTCAATTATGGAGAAATACCACAACATCTCAAACCATACAATCAAATCATTACTATTCTGTTTACTATGGTGAAGGGAGTCAGCCGCGTCGGCTGTTTTCCCTTCCACAGCGTCAAATTGGATCACAAATAAATAGCAATATACATCAATGGATTTGCAATGAAAGTGGCTACATGAATTATTTGTCTCATTTTTCTTTAAAATTACTTGCTTCGAAGTTAATCGGAGAAAGCAAAAAAAAAAATCAAATTGAAAAACCTCTAAATTATATATATATATATAATATATATATATATATATATATATATATTATATGTAAAAGAATTAAATCGAAAAGCAAGGCTCTCTAAATAAAAGAGACGACAGCCTCAACGTGTCTCCCTTATGGAAGTTAATTTTGAATACCAAACGCCCAGTACCTGGTACAATGAAACCCGCTACAGCACCATTGTCACCAAAACAAGACAACTTTCCTGGAATTTCACTCACCCAACAGCGCCAGCACAAGCAAGTGGAGGGAGGGGGTAGGAGATATGCTCTTCGACCCAGAAAGAATACCTAGGACTCAGTGTGAATCTCGACGCCACCCTCAGAAGATGTCGTCTGCGATGGCGACGAAACGTCAGACTCAAGTAAGTCAAAACAACGGATGTACCCGGTTAATTCTTTTACATATAATATCCATCCGCGAAACACTCAAATGTAATATATATATATATATATATATATATATATATATATATATATATAATATATATATATATATATATATATATATTAATTTATCAAGGAAACTGTTTGTTTTATCGAGAAAATGAATACAACTAGTATAGTGGTCCATAATGTAACAAATCGAATGACATATGATAGATTCTTTCTCGATTAATAGTTACAGAGATAATTATTATGATTTCCTGTTCACTGTTTACTATGGCGAAGAGAGTCAGCGGCGCTGTACCGCGTCGGCTGTTTCCCTTCCACAGCGTCAAACCGAATCGCAAATACATGACAACATACATCAATGGGTTCGCAATGAGAGTGACTACATTAATTAATTGGCTCATTTTTCTTCAAAATTACTTTATTCGAAGTTAATCGAAGAAAACAGAAGAATCAAATCGCAAAACCCCTGAATTTTCACATATATATCATTTTATCAAGAAAACTGTTAATTTTATTGAAAAAATGAATATAAGTAATATTGTAGTCCATAACGTAAGAAATCGAATGACGTGTAATAGAACTGTTTTCAACCAATGGTTACAGAGCCAATTGATTTCCCGTGATTACCTGCCTTTTTTAACTTTGAGGGGGGCTAGGGGGGAAAGCTCCAAGGGGAATTCTTGGGACTTTTGGGAGAATGGCCCTCTGGGAGAATTCTATCGATGGTGAGAGATTCAGCTTTTATTTAATTTTCGGATCAAAAAAACCTTAATTGACTGGGCTAACATGCATGACACTACCCATTTATCACTTGTGGCCTTCCTCCGTCACTGTCCCTGATGATTAGTGACACCCTAGCCCTCCTATTCATAGTGTCTACTCATCCTTAATGTTACTCTGAACAATATATCACTTACTGGACTGCTATCCCATAAAATCGCTCATCAGAGATTGATTGATTGATTGAGTACTTTATTTATGTAGATTACAATATATACTGGCTTATAAACTTATATACAATAGCTTACAATACAGCAAAATTATAGATGAATTTACATAATATAGACTAAGAAAATAATTATTGAAAGTATATGATATGAAAAAGTAATTTGTAATATAATAACTATGGATAATAATTATATTGTTATGCATCTACATAAATTGGCGGAGCTTTGGACATATCAATGTCCATTCTTCGGAAAGAATATTAAAAATATCCTCCCCACTAACTCTCTACCAAAACGTTAATTTAATTAATTAAGCTAAGGATTTATTTATTAATGGAAATTTTGTAAAAGTTTTAATTAATATAAATATTTAAGAGAAAAAAAAACAGAAAATTGATAGAGTAAAATAATTATATAGGTAGATAAGATCAAATTATTGATTAATAAAATGAAGTAGGCTGAAAGTAGTAAGGGTAATCAACTTTCAGTAATATACAGCAGTATGCAGTGGATAATTAAAAACATGAGTTTATATAATATATATATATATATATATTATATATATATATATATATATATATATATATATATATATATATAATTCATTCTATAACAGGTTTAAAGGTTTGTATTTGTTGGATGGGTGGGGGATGCTTGTCATGTGATCGTTCTAGGGCCGGACAGTTTCAGTCATTTGTTCCAGAAGATGTTTTTTTAAAGTCAGGATGAAGCTCGCTCGGCTCTCGATGGACCTGATAGAAACAGGAAGTGCATTCCATGCACGACAGGCACTGACTAAGAAGGATTTTGTGAAAATAGTAGTTCAATGATTGGGTATCCTTGAAGTACTTTCTCCGGTTCTAGTATGTGAAGCATCTATCCTCCTACCTTCAGAGACAAATTTGAAATCATCTTTAAAATAGTTCGGATTACCGTATTTCAAGATATCTCTAACAAGCTTGACTATTCGAAAAAGCCTTTGATCAGGAAGCTTTAATGTTGAACTAGCAATGTGGGCTGGGGTGATATGATCATGGCGTTGGAGAGAGTAGACGAAACGTAGATAATAATTTTGGCAACGCTGTAGTTTATCATTCAGAGTGACTTGCATATTGTTAAAAACAGAATTCCAATACATTAAATGTGGGAAGATGAGAGATTGAACCAATAATAATTTAATGTTTCTAGGGAGAATATCGTGCATTTTCTTCAATGCATGCATGGCTGAGAATACGTTTTTACAAGTTTTGTTCACTTGTTCTGACCAGTCAAGAGTATTTTTCATAATAATGCCTAAATTTTTAACTGAGCTACAGTAAGGAATGTCATTACCGTCTACACTAATTTTGTGAATCAATTCAAGGTCAATATTGTTTATAAGACGAGAATATCCAATTATAATGGGTTGTGTTTTGATGGGATTAAGCTTTAGGCCATTTTTCTTTGTTCATTCCACTATCGAATTGATATCCTGTTTCATTAATTTTTGTTATGGGACAGCTTGAATTTATTTGGAGGTCGTCTGCATAAGTATGGAAACTGGAGAATTTGATAATGGAAGAAAGGTCATTAGCATACAAAGTGAAGAGGAGAGGGCCTAAAATTGAACCTTGTGGTACTCCATGCATAACGTTTTTTCAAGTAGACTTATTGTCACCGACAGATACACATTGTTTCCTACCTAATAGATAGGATTTAAACCAAACTAACGAGTTGTGACTGAAACCAAGAATAGCCAACTTATTCAGAAGGACTGTATGATCAACAGTATCGAATGCTTTAGAAAAATCAAATAGGGTGAGGATGGTGCATTTTCTTTGGTCCATAGCTAACCTTATATCATCAGTGACACGAAGCAGAGCTGTCTCAGTTGAAATGAATTTTCTAAAGCCTGATTGAAAGTTATGAAGCCTACTATTGTTGTCTAGAAATTTTACAACTTGACCATGAATGAGTCTTTCTTGCACTTTGGACAATGCAGGTAAAATACTGATTGGTCTAAAATCCTCAACTTTATTGAGTGATGGAGCTTTATTTAGAGGGTGAAACAGAGCAAACTTCCAGTTCTCAGGGAAAATGCCTTCTTCAAGTGATTTGTTGAAAATATATGTAATGGTTAATTTTCTGTTCTGGCTTAGGTATCTTATGGGAAAGAACACAGTAGATCAAATCATGTCCAGAAATAGCTGGAACTGGGATTTGGCCTGCTTGAACAACCTCGTTAGGATCACTAACAATGAGAAGGTCAATGAGTGTGTCAGATTCATTAGTATGATGAGTTGGATCGAGAGGTAAAATAGTCATGTTTAGGCATTGGAAAATAGTAGTCAGTTGAAAGTAGTCAAAGTTACGATTTGTCATGTTCAAGTCGGTGTTCATATCCCCCATAACTAGTATATGGCTATAACAAGGCATAAGAGAAAGCAAGGCATTTTCGAAATCTGTTAAATGACCTATTTTTGGTGGGCGATAACAGATACCAATGAGTAATTTATCAGTACTAGATAAGGATAATTCAAGTAGCATAAACTCTGGTCTGGAACAATACTCTTGTTTAGATGTGATAAAAACTTTTGTTTTGATACCATCTTTCACATAAATTGCTACACCCCCACAAGCTTTATTTAATCTATCATTCCGGAAAAGATTATATCCAGGTAATGCAACAAAATGTGATGAAATACTAGGCTTCAAAAATGATTCGGAAATTCCAATTATATTGAAGTCCTGAAAATGGAAGATTGCTCTGAGTTCATCAATGTGGAAGCCCTCAGCTTGGAATCCCTCAGATTGGACGTTAAGGTGAGCAGCCTTGAAAAGTTTTTTGGAAGAGTGGAGCTTATTTGCTAGAAACATACCTGCGTCATTACTACTATTATTGAAATAATCATACCTACTTGAGGGCGAGCGAGCTGACGTGTCAGTGAGAGGCATCATGGAAGCAGCAGACCAATCGTGAACTGACCTCAGAACGACACATGACGGGGAAAATGGGGATGAAACTGATAAAACTTAACCTAAATGAAAAAGTCTCTTGATTCGAGTGCATCCTGTATGCCTTGATAGTTCGGCTCCCTTCACTATTTTAAAAACACCAGTTCAAAAAATTCACTAAACACATCAATAAGATGTAGATGTTGTGATCTGTGGAGTTACGGTGATGAATAATCCTAATGGTGAATAAGATGAAGATTGAGGAAGAACTTGTAGTGGGAGATCTAGTCCAAGTTGAGATAGAGCGAGTAGGTATCCAGTAGTGGAAGAATCGAGTCCGAGTGGAGGTAGAGCGAGAAGGTATCCAGTAGTGGAAGATCGAGTCAAAGTGAAGATTGTGCGAGTAGGAATCCAGTAGTGGAAAGATCGAGTCCAAGTGGAGACAGAGAGAGATGAAATCCAGTGGTAGAAAATCGAGTCCAATTAGAGATAGAGAGAGATGGAATCCGGTAGTGGAAGATCGTGTTCAAGGTGGAGATAGAGCGAAATGGGATCCATTAAAAACTGCAAAAGAGAAGAAAAAGCCAGCAGAAAAATGAAAAATCTTTGAAGAAAGTTATCAATTCAGAAAAGATACATAATACAACTGATAATGAATAATATTTGCATGAAATGGAAGAGGAATAGTATGATTTAATGTGAGAAAGAACCGAATATAAATATGGATATTAGTGGAAAGTAATCAGATAGGAAGAGAATAGGTAGGAAGAGAAATAGAGATAGAAAGAGAAATAAACATTTGAACATGCTGGATAGCTAGTGGGAGAATCACAGGGAAAATAATGATAATAATAGGGAAGAAGAGAAGAGAAAGAAGGAATGTGCACAATTGAGAAGAACTTATGAAACTGAACTATAGAATAAGAAACAGAACATCGTATTGTGATCTTGAATTAATCAAGGGAAGAAGAAGAAGAAGAAGAAAAGAAAAAGAAAGAGAAGGAGAAGAAGAAGAGGAAGAAGACGAAGAAGATGAGGAAAGAATAATAATCATCATTGCAAAAGTTACAAGTCACAAAAATCACATTGCAAAATTACAACAATATTCTAGTAATCATAATAACTATAAGATTAAGAAGAGAAATGAGAAAGAAAAATAAGAAGTAGAGGAGACGCTTGAGAAAGAGCTAGATTATTTTAGATGAGTTTTGAATAGGATTGAACGATGAAATTTAAATAGTATTATATAGTATTAGAAGTGTAATCAACTATTGGGAGTTGCAATAACGATATAAGTAGTAAATTGAGTACTGTAATATTTTAGTGATGAATGTCTAAGATAACGTTAAATGAAACACAGCCCCTTTATAAGCATATGAACAGACGATGAACAGTGAACTATGAACAGGAGACAGAGGAGACACAAGACATAAATAGATTGAAAACACTTAAAAGCTTACATTAGAAACTGAAATTTTCAGAAACTGAGTTCCCTTCCTCAACCGAGCAGTGAGTGGGTACAGTTTGAAATTCAGCTTCTATTCAATTTTCGGATTGAAAAATATGCGTACTCTGTGGTCACGACCGTTTGATTTCAAACTGTACCCACTCACTGCTCGGTTGAGGAAGGAAACTCAGTTTCTGAAAATTTCCGTTTCTAATGTAAGTTTTTAAGTGTTTTCAATTCATTTATGTCTTGTGTCTCCTGTTTTAATTTATATTACAAACTTTTAAGTGTCTTCTGTTATGTGCTATATATCAGGTACATCTGATAAGCAGTAACACTTACTTACTTTCTGACATTTTGTCATTATCTCAAATGACATCTTCAGAGCACAGGTAATCTTACACTGACTCCTGCCTTGCTTCGAAATTCTTCCTCATGGTCGAAGGGAGTAACTCCTCCCCTCTCCTTCCTCCACGTGTTCGGCCTGGCACTGCTGGGTGAATGGAATTCCCGGAGAAGTGTCTGGCTTTTGTGCTGTGTTTGTTGTGTTCAGAATGATTTTCCAAAGATAAGAGATATTTGTACTGTCATCATTTTTGTTGAGGCTACCTTATTGTTTCTCTATTTCCAAAGCCTCTCGTACAATCCTAACCCGAAAATCTTGAATGTTGGCTATTTGTTTAGAATTTTTAAAGTTTATTTTGTGCCTTGTGTTCTTCTCGTGGTTGTAAAGAGCTGAGGTGGATTGTTTGTTTTTTATGCTCAGTTTGTGTTCCTCTATCCTGGCTGATATTCTTCTATTTGTTTGACCTACATACATATTGTCACAATTCAGGCAGGGGATGCTGTGAACGCCTTGATTTTCTAGCTCTAATCTCTGAACAGGTTTCATTTGAAATTTTAAAATAGTTTGGAAAGGCTTGTAGACTGGTTTGATTTGATGTTTTTTCAGTATTCTTCCAATACGGTCGGTAGTACCCCTGATGTATGGAAGAAGGACGGTTTTTTCGAATGCTTTCTCTTCCTTGAGTTTTTCTTCAGGGATTGGAGGTGTCAGTTGTTTTTTCAACGATTTTTCAATTATACTACTATTGTAACCATTACTCTTCAGTATGGATTTGATTGTCTTGATCTCCTCTTCTTTACTTTTTTCGTCAGTGAGATGGAGAGATCGAAGGATTAGACTATTGACTACAGAGAAGGAATGTGCGGGGTGATGATGAGATAGTGCATTGAGGTATCCTTTTGTATGGGTTGGTTTTCTGTATACAGAGTGTTCTAGATTGCCATTTTCGTTTCTGGTGATTAGAATGAAGCGGTAGTTTAGCTTATTTTTCTATTTCGAGAGTGAACTGTATTTTGGGGTGTATCTAGTTCAGCTGATTGAGGAATTCGAAAAGTTCTTCTTTACCATGAGGCCAAATGATAAAGATATCATCGACATATCTCTTCCAAAGGGTTGGTTTCAGTTTTGTTCTACTGAGAGATTTTTTGTCAAAATGAGTCATGGAGAGATTGGCTATGGCTGGAGAGAGGGATGATCCCATGGGGGCTCCTTCAATTTGTCTATAGTATTGGTTACTGTGGGTGAAATATGTATTTTTCAGGCAGTGAATAATTGATTTAGAAAAGTGTGCATTTTGATTCATGATGATTAGGGCTTCATCAACAGGGATGTTGGGGTACATGGAAATGATGTCTAAACTTGCTAGTATATCCCCCGAATTTAGGGTTATGTCTTTGATTTGATTGATAAAGTCATAGGAGCATTTCACATATGATTGTGATTCTTCTATAACTGGTTGAATGAGGTTGGCTATGAATCGTTCAAGTTTGTGGGTAGGTGAGTTAATAGCACTCACAATTGGTCTGAGTACTGAG
Organism: Nilaparvata lugens; assembly: GCF_014356525.2. Lineage (NCBI taxonomy): Eukaryota > Metazoa > Arthropoda > Insecta > Hemiptera > Delphacidae > Nilaparvata > Nilaparvata lugens. The sequence continues at coordinate 79,580,485 of NC_052518.1, read as the reverse complement.
TGGTGTATCGAGCTTGTGTATTTTTGGAAGGCCATAAATTTTCGGGCAGGTACTAGATTACTCTCTCGGAATTAACTTAAGTTGGGTATCTGGGTCGATGTCTGATTGTTTGATTTTTGAATTTGTAATTTTCTCAAGGTAGGTCGTGGGGTCTCGTTGCTTGTAGGCTGCATCTTCAAGGATATTCTCTAGTTTTTCGTTATATATTGTTTTGTCTATAACTACTGTAGAGCTACCCTTGTCAGCTGGTAAGATTACTATGGAGGGATTTCTGGAAAGGGGTTTTAAGGCTGTGATTTCTTCTTTCGGTAAATTGGGCTTGGGAGGATTTGATTTTTCAGAATATGAACGATTTCTTGTCTGATTTCTTCTGCTTCAATGTGTTCCAATTCTATAAGACTTGGTTCAATAGAGGATATTATTAAAATTATATAAACAAATAGCCAACATTCAAGACCACGAGGAAGAATTTCGAAGCACAGGCAGGAGTCAGTGTAAGATTACCTGCGCTCTGAAGATGTCATTTGAGATAATGACGAAACATCAGAAAGTAAGTGAAACTGCTTATCAGATGTACCTGGTTGATAATTTACCATATTCATCCATCCGCGAATTTTTAACACATATATATATATATATATATATATATATATATATGTTCGGACGTTATATCAATGTTTCCCTTTGTTGTCTGGCGTTGTGTGGTGGAGGGGGCAATTGAAGGGTGACGCACATAGCATAATACCGCCAGTTGTCGTTTGCCAGCCAAGCGAACAGCTCACTTCTTGTAATGTCGATTTTTGCAAAGTGATCTATTGATTGATTGTGATTTATTACAAGTGTTGTCTCGTCTCATATCGTGATCTGGACCCAGGATCCTAGAAGCAAGGAGGATTTGGACATGAAGGTAGGCCTATGTTATTATGCACTTAGCCATTTAAATTGTTCAACTTCCTACCCGACGCCAGACAACCCCAAAAAGTTCTCGATGTAATTGATACAGTCCACAAACCAGAGTGCTGTTTGAGCCAGCCTCTGTCGAATAAACATGGTCCAACCATCCAGGATTGATTTGTTAATTGAATTTGAATAGGACATAAGTTTGAAATATCGTCTAATAGGTTTGTCATTTTTTATGCCTTATGATTATACACTTTATTTGTGGTATTCTTAAGAAATTTGGGCTCAATTTAAGTTGGAAATTGAGTAGAACAAGTAATATTTTCGTAAATAAATGTGTCGTAGTATTATTGCGTAAGATTGTTGCATTGGTGCCACAAGGCTGGACTGGAAAGTTCGTGTTGATAAGTAGAGAAAGACTTATATGTCGTCTAGCTGTGAAAGTAACTGGAACTGTAAATGGATACTTGCAGTTATTTGCATTGATTATTGTTGCTACTTCGTTATTAATAGGAGATATTGTTTGTTCCAATGAGTATCGATACAGTATTATTAGCCTCGTAACCGATCATTATCTACCAAGTATAAGTTGAAATGCTGGCTTGGCTTGTATGATTAGATAAGCTAGCCATTGTTCATTACACTACATCATTGTGTCGCCTGCTCTCGTGTTTTCCCTCTTATTCTTGTTTGGCTCTTTGTCACACTCTCTCTGTTATCGCCTCACGACGAGCGCTCACTGTTATCGCCTCACTATGGGTGTTATCGAAGACTTGACGTTTCAAAGAGATCCATAATTCGTAAAATAAAATGGATTAATGAAATTGCCAAAGCTGTCGAAAAGGATCCAAAAAATAAAAAAATGAAGAATTTATTGAAAGTTATGGGTGAGCATATCGATCACCACCAGGTGGAGCTCAATGATATAATAGATAAGATGCAGAGCTACTATAACAAACAAAATCCACGATTGGAGACAACTGAGCTTGAAAATCTGATGAGCCAATTTGATGAGATGTTTTTCAATGTCAAGGCTATTCTCGAAACCTTATCATCCACTCAAACACATTTGAATATTAGTTCTTCCAATGTAGCTGCTTCACCTACAACTGGAAATATCTCGTCAGTTGCCCTACCTAAGCTTCCTTTAATGACTTTGACGGCGATTTGAAAATTTGGAGTCAATTAAAAGATTTATTCGAAGCTACGGTTCATAATAATGGTCAAATTGCTGACATACAAAAACATATGTATCTTCGGTCTATACTGAGAGGCGATGCACTGTCAGTCATTTCTGTAGTCCCATTGACAAGTGATCATTATGCTGAGGCATGGAAAATATTATTGAATCGCTACAATGACTCTTACAAGCTGACTGACGCATACTTGCAAGCAATTTTTGATATGCCAGCAGTTGATAAGCAACCAGACTCGCTACGAAAATTCATCACTCATTTAGCGGAGTATATTGCAGCACTAAAACCAATTGGTCATTCAGTTAATGACTGGTTGATTCCATTATTATTTGTCTTACATAAAAAACTGACTGAAGAATTGAGAGAGAAGTGGCAGAGACTGCTAAGAAATGGAACAGTATCCAATTTGAAAAACTTCCAAATATTTTTGAATGATGAAGCTTCTATTTTAGAGGCTACCAAATCCACTGATTTATTGGGGTCATCTACATTGTCAGAAGCCTCCTCACGTAAGCAGTTTGGGAAATTGAAACCCACTATGGGAAATTACAAAGCTTCAGCTATGATTGTTAAATGGAAATCAGACGAGCTGAAATGTATTGAATATAATAATTCTCATGAACTGGAGAATTGTGAAGTGTTCTTGAATCTCAAACCGTCTGATAGATTAAAACGTGTAAAAGAATGGAAACTATGTATATGCTGTTTATTGGCAGGGCACTTTATTAAAGATTGTGGAAGAAGGAAGCCGTGCAGTCACTGTAATTCGCGTCATCATTCGCTCCTCCATTTAGAGCCGAGACAGCCGCCTGTTGAAAACACTAACACATTGGCCGGTAATAAACAAATGAGCAGGGTAGACGTGCACGACGCCGCTGATCAAAGCCATCAAACATTTGTTACTCACTCAGCTAAGAAAGTATTTTCGAATGTAAATAGTTCCTCAGTATTGTTACCAACTGTTGAATTGGGAGTTCGAGGTAATCAAGGCAATTATCATAAGGTCAAAGTATTATTAGATAGTGCAAGCACCGAGTCATTTATTACAAGGTGATGCATGAAAAAACTGGGTTTAGTGGTGCAGAAAACACATAGTATGCCAATCTATGGATTATCTGATACTAAACTGGAAGTGACAGATGAAATTACTAACTGCGAATTTGAAACACCAAACTCCCCTTCATTGAAAATTACCGTGTTGGTAGTCAACAAAATAGCAACTACAAATCAGATAAAAAGTGCGTGCTGGGCACATATTGAAGTACTGGATCTAGCAGATCCTGAATTTTTCCTTTCAGAGGAGGTTGATATTTTATTGGGTGCTAAATACTTCCCCTTCATTCTCACTGGAAGAAAGGTGATTGGTCCAGCGGGTACACCATCTGCCCTAGAAACTGTATGGGGCTACTGTCTGATGGGTAAGGTATCAGAGGAGAGTTCTACTATCTCAAATAGTCTGTGCATGTATCCCAATGCTAATTTGGAAGAGTTGGTGAAGCGATTTTGGGTCGTAGAAGAGCCACCTAGGACAAAAAAATTATTGGAAAGTGAAATGGCTTGTGAGGAGATATACAAATCAACTGTTTGTTGTTTGAATACTGGTAGATACATTGTAGAATTACCATCCAAGGAAACAAATACGAGTGAGATATTGGGATATCTTGAAGGTAAAACTAATGTTGGAGAAAATGTTTCCATGATTCGAGAAGAAGAATTGGGAGATAATTTAGAAGAAGTTCCAGGCAAACAAGGTATAGCCTTCAACAGTTATTTACCGATCAATGGTAATTTAGGGAGAGTGATTCATAGTCCACATGAAATCAAACCAATGGGAAGACCCATCCCGAAAAAGGAAATTGGAGAAGATGTTTTTGAAAAGGAGAAACGAAATTTGGGAGAGTTAGATGATGATAGACAGGATAATGCTGAAATAAAATGGACAAAATCCGAAAGGGGAGAAGAAATGAAAGATTATACCCTAACAACTATGTCGTATGGTGTATCATCATTGCCATTTCTTGCTATTTGTACTACGCATCAGTTTATTGAAGATGAAGAAAGAATTTTCCCTGCGGCTTCTGAAGCCTTACGGTTTTCTACTTACATGGATGATATAGTTACATCAGTCTCATCAATGGAAGCAATCAAGCAACTGCAGTCTGAGCTTACTGAATTGTTAAGCAAAGGGAAATTTGAATTGCTAAAGTGGGCCAGCAATCATTCTACCATTCTATCAAATCTCCCTCCAGAGCATTGCGCTATTGATGCAAAAGATTTCAATTTGGAGTCTGATAAAACCATTAAAATTCTTGGCTTCCAATCGAATCCAATTGGTGACTACCTCTTCTACAGGGTGAAGGTTCCATCCAGTCTAGCTACAAAACAAAATGTTTTATCAACTTTAGCAAAAATTTTTGATCCATTAGGATATTTGACACCTTTCATGCTTACCTTCAATAGTATAATTCAATATCTACAGCTATCGGGATGTGACTGGGATGATATAGCATCCGTGGAGGTAGTGAAGAAATGGGAGCTTTGTGTGGTTGTCCTAGTAGCTAGATTATTACAAGATGTTCAAGAAGTGCTTTCAAAAATTATAAACATAGATTATATTGCAGCTTGGACTTATTCAACTGTGACATTGAGTTGGATTCGGTCTTCACCTCATCGTTGGGCTAAGTTTGTGGAGAATCGTGTAAGTCAAGTACAGGAACACCTGTCTACAGAGCAATTCAGATATGTGCCAACCGAATGTAATCTAGCTGATTGTGCTAGTCGAGGACTATTGCTCAATGAATTAATTGGTAATTCTCTGTGGTGGAATGGTTCTGATTGGTTAGACAAACCACTGGAGTGCTGGCCACAGTAATGATGATGAAAATTCCAAACAGATTAAATTGGAAGCAAGAAAAATTACTCCAGCAACACAGAGTAAAGACTCAGAGGAATCAATTCAATCGGTGAACTTGAGAAATCGATGGAGTTTACTCAAAAGAATTGTATCCTCATTCTGGAAACGTTGGCAATTGGAGTATGTATCTAGCTTGCAAACCCGAACAAAATGGTACAGAAAACATAGTAATGTTAACATTGGACGTATGGCTCTCTTAAAGGAAAGTGACCTACTCCATTTTCACTGGAGGCTTGGTCAAATAAGGAAGATATTCCCTGGACAGGATGGAGTTGTGAGAGTGGTGGAGGTACAGACTGCAAAAGGAAGTCTCACTAGGGCTGTCAATAGGGTATGTCTCCTCCCTATTAATGAAGATTAGGCCTTAGTGAAGGGAACTTTAATAAGTTTAGTGGTTGGTTTTTTTCTCATTTTACAAATGGGAAAGGTTCCCAAGTTGCTTTGTTTCTTGTTTTATCTATAGTGGTTGTATATAGTCATTATTTCTTGTCCCATCCTCTCCTTTCCATGGGCCTCCTACTCCTTTTGTATATGTCTCCTCAATGGCCCCTGAGGAGTGAAGATATTTTCCTTTTTTTTCCTAGTTTCCCTAGTGGGGTTCGTTATAGGTGGTTTCTGTTTTGTTTTTGGGCAATTGAAGGGTGACGCGCATAGCATAATACCGCCAGTTGCCATTTGCCAGCCAAGCGAACAGCTCACTTCTTGTAATGTCGATTTTTGCAAAGTGATCTATTGATTTATTGTGATTTATTACAATTGTCGTCTCGTCTCCTATCGTGATCTGGACCTGGGATCCTAGAAGCAAGGAGGATTTGGACATGAAGGTAGGCCTATGTTATTGTGCACTTAGCCATTTAAATTGTTCAACTTCCTACCCGACGCCAGACAACCCCAGAAAGTTCTCGATGTAATTGATACAGTCCACAAACCAGAGTGCTGTTTGAGCCAGCCTCTGTCGAATAAACAATATACACACATATATATATATATATATATATAATATATATATATATATATATATATATATATATATATATAATATATATATATATCAACCAGGTACATCCGATAAGCAGTTTCACTTACTTGCTGACGTTCTGCCATTATAACAAATGACATCCTCGAAGCGCAGTTTTAGCTACACCGACACCTGCGTGTGTTTGGAAGTTCTTCCACGTGCTTGAAGGGAGTACCTCCTCCCCTCTCCTTCCTTCACGTGTTCGGCCTGGCACTGCTGGGTGAATGGAATTCCCGGAGAAGTGTCTGGCTTTTGTGCTGTGTTGAGAATGATTTTCCAAAGGGAAGAGATATTTGTACTGTCATCTCTTTTGTTAAGGCTCCCTTGTTTCTCTTTTTCTAGGGCCTCTTGTACAATCCTAACCCGAAAAACTTGAATGTTGGCTATTTGTTTTGAATTCTTAAAATTTATTTTGTGACCTGTGTTTTTTCATGGTTGTAAAGGGCTGAAATGGATTGTTTGTTTTCTATGTTCAATTTGTGTTCCTCTATCCTGGCTGATATTCTTCTATTTGTTTGACCTACATACATCTTGTCACAATTCAGGCAGGGAATACTATAGACGCCCTGATTTTCTATTTCTAATCTCTGAAAGGGTTTCTTTAGAAATTTCGAAATAGTTTGGAGAGGTTTGTAGACTGGTTTGATTTGATGTTTTTTCAGTATTCTTCCAATACGGTCGGTAGTATCCCTGATGTATGGAAGAAGGATGGTTTTTTCGAATGCTTTCTCTTCCTTGAGTTTTTCTTCGGGGATTGGAGGTGTCAGTTGTTTTTTTCAATGATTTTTGCGCTCCGAGGATGTCATTTGTTATAATGGCGAAACGTCAGCAAGTAAGTGAAACTGCTTATTGGATGTACCTGGTTGATATATATATATATATATATATAATATATATATATATATATATATATATATATATATATATATTAAATAAATACAGACCCTGAAAAAAGGTGCCCATAAGTCAGTGCGTTTCCTCTCTTTAAAAGAAGAAAAAAGTTCCAATTGACATAGGTCCAAAAATGCTTGGTTAACAAATTATACAGAGTGAAATATTTCGTCCAAATTTCAGTTCCCTTGGCGAAACGAAGCTCAGCGTACCTTATGTAAAATGACCTGAGAAATTGAATAAAACCGTTTCCAGACCTGTAGCTACAGTATTTTTTAATATATGTGACGGAATACGTGAAACTTGGTCCCGAAAAACAAGTTCCTTTAAGGTTTGAAGCAGATTTACTATGTTAAATGTACAATAAACACAAAATATGTTTTCACAAAACTTGAACAGAAAATTTAATTTCGAAGAGAAAGATGTAGAATAAGTCTATAATAGACAAACACAACCTTAAAAAAAATCCTTAATTACATACAAAACGCATTAAAAATAAATAGCTTATTAACAAATTTTGTCTATTTTTCATGCGTTTTTTATGTTATTAAGGATTATTTTTTAAGGTTGCGTTTGTCTATTATAGTCTTATTCTACATATTTTTATTCAAAATTGAATTTTCTGTTCAAGTTCTGTAAAAAACATATTAATTTTGTGTTTATTGTACATTTAACTTAGTAAATCTGCTTCAAACCTTGAAGGAAAGTGTTTTTCGGGACCAGATCTTAGAAGTAGATTACAAACTATAAAAGAAATGTCAGTTGAGTGCCAAGAGAAGGCAAGTAAAACGCAGAAGAAGCAGTACGACAAAAAGTCTAAAACAAGTGAATATCGTGTAGGACAAAAAGTTTATCTCCATGCACCACAAATTAAAAGAAAGAGAGTGAAGAAATTGTTAAAGCTATGGAGAGGACCGTATCGAATTGTAGAAATTAAATTGAAACTGAATGTAGTATTGAGAGTAAGAGGAAAGAACGTAGTTGTACATGTGAACAGAATAAAATCAGTGTTGTACTATGAGCAAGATGGAAATGAAGTTCGAGAAGGAAACGATCCAGAAGAAGAAGAGGAAGAAGATGAAGAACAAATAGAAGTCAATGAGGAAAACGAAGAAGAGCAAGATGAAGACGACGACGATAACAATGACGAAGTAAGAGAAGAGGAAGAATATGATGAAAATGAATCAGATAACGATGCAAACTCGAAACACAAGAGAAAAAGGAAAAAACCAAGAAGATATAACGATTATGTAGTGTATTAATTATGTCCATGATTATTGAGATATAAATATATATTGTATATTAAATGTAAAAGAATGACCCCATACGATAGATTATTCATTTATAATATTCAATAGGAAGTTTATATAAGTCGAAGTTTATTTCTATTATGGATATTTATTTTGTATTACTTCAAGATGATAACTTCAAATTAATGTTGGTGAGAAAGAATTAAAGCAAGTTTACTTGAGACAGGAACAAAAATAAAGAACTAAAACAAGGTGTGAATGATTAGTATGTTGAGTAAGTATGGAGTGTGAAAGAGATGGCCAGTAAATGTTGATGATTGTGGAAGAATGATTTGTGTGATTGACACTAATAATAAGAAACTAAACATGTCCATGGGAAAAGCAATGAAACTTTGATTCACTAATTTTGTGAATGGAAACGAAATGCATAATATTCTATTATTGAAGAATTTTCATGTCTTGCTTTAATTTACACCAAAGGAACTATGAAAGCTTGTAGTATATTTATACCTTATGCTATTATTATATATTAAAATTAATTTAGGAGATGGAAATAGTTTTGAAAGTAAAATATTATAAGTATGAAGAAGCCTACTGTATTCAATAAAGTCATCAGCATTGACTTAGGAAAATCTAATGTATCGAAACATGAGAATAATTTATGTTTAGTGTAATAGGAAATTGACAATTTATTGCTGTATTTAGCGATATGTACAATCAGACAAGCTTGATACTGGTCGAAGTTTTTGTGTTGTCTAGCAGGAGTGCCTTTTGCGAACGGACAGAGAGGCCAGAGCAACAGAGCCACATGCACACCACCATCCGAGTTGAAGGAGGCGGTCACCTCGAAAAGATAATGCAGGAGACAACATTCGGCAACGACACTGCCTAAGAGTCAACTCACAGTGTTCACACGCTGGGTGTTCAAAAGTGACCAATGTGTGATGGGACTATAATGATTAGCAAGTTGAAACTTTATGTGGGAGAACTTTATGATAGCCAAATGTGTTAAAATGGACTCTGCTTTGCTCTGTGCCAATAATTTATTGTTTGTAAAATTAGACTAGATTCAACATTCAAATATATAACTGAGATACTCTCTCTCTCTCCTTGAATTTTATGTTACAAATTGTTAAAATGTTTATGAATCTGAAAATGTACTAACTATATTTAACGATATTGTGAAGATTTAAATGTTATTTGATTTCAACTTAGCTTAAAGATGTGCCAGTAAATGTTCATGCCACATCTTTTTCATGCGGAGGGGTGATGTAACAATTCAAACACCCCGCTCTCATAGGTTATTAATTATTAGAATAGCGGAGTCATCACTCAGGCCACCAAATTGGACTTTTGAACTGGTGAGCTGAGAGAATGATGACCGCGTAGAGGCGAAACTAGAGGGAGAACGTTCCGAGACGCGCTAGAGGAAGGTTGTGCGTGAGATAGTGAGATGTAGTTTTTAGTAATGTGATTGAGGAGTGATTATGTTTAGAGAGAGAGTATAGATGTTTGTTATGGGATTTTTTCAATAGAGTGAGATTGTTTTGGTGAATTTGCGTATTTATTTAATAATATTATCCTATAAAAGTAGCAGGGCCCAGGACCCTAAAAACCTGGTGGTGGCAGCGCTACTGGAGAGCACTGTCATGCTCGCCACGCACGCCACAAATGCTATAGAAGATTAAATAATACAATGTTTCACTTTTTCAACAGAACTATTATCATTCATACCATTTCTCTTCCAATTCAACTTCTTATTATACGGTAATCTATTTCAGGAAACAGCCCCAAAAGAATTTTTCTCGAAGGTTCTATATGTATTTTGGAGCTCTGAATTCGAATCTGAAATTTATTGACAGGTCAGAGAGCGGCTTCACCCCCAAAACCCCTTGAAAAATTCTAACATTTTGGACTTTTTTTTAATTTTTCCATTTAATCTCAAAAATTTAGAGTTTTTGGGGAAAAATCATTCTCTGCAAAATTAAAGATGATAAAATTCCCGATAAACTGAGTGGTGCGCGATATTCTACCATTTTTGGTTCCGGAGCTACGAATTTTCAAAAAAGGGGTATTTTTAAGGGCTTTCAAAATTATGCAAACCTACCACCTCTACCCTTTACAACTTGGATATTTTTCTAGTAATGATAGAAAACCACACATGACGTGAAAGAACAATTAGTTTTGAACAGGATTCCTTATGTGTTTTCGAATTTAGTGGTGGTGGGAGGGGGAATACACCAAAAAATATAAAATCATGTCCTACAACCAAAATACAATTTTCTCATTATAATACCTTCTCATGGCCTTCATAACAAAAAAAAAACATATTTCGGCTGAAATCATCTCATGAGGGTTATTTGCTATGAAAATCACCCGTTAGAAACATTTAATTTCAGTATTTCCCCTTTTTTTGAAAATTTTTACAAAGTTTACAAAGATGAAAAAATATCCAATAAATTGAGTGGTCGCACAGGATTCTACCATTTTTGGTTCTGGAGCTACGAATTTTAAAAAAGGGGTATTTTCAAAAAATGGGAAATACTGAAATAAGATGTTTCTAATGGGTGATCCTCATAGCAAATAACCCTCGTGAGATGATTTTTTTTTTGTTATGAAGGCCTTGTAAAGGTATTATAATGAAAAAATTGTATTTTGGCTGTAGGACATGATTTTATATTTTTGAGTGTATTCCCCCTCCCACAACTACTAAATTTGAAAATTCCTGAGGAATCCTGTTTAGAACTAATTGTTCTTTCACGTGTCTAAAATTTTAGGGGTTTTTGGGGGTTTTGGGGGTGAAGCCCCCCTCTGACGTGTCAGAAAATTTCAGATTCGAATTCAGTGCCCCAAAATACATATACAACACTGTCGAGAAAAATTCTTTTGGGGCTGTTTCCTGAAAAACGACCATTTGACTGAACTAACTTATATAATATTTCTTTGAATTCGATGATTGTGGAAACTTTTCTTAACTTCTTTACTCTCTGCAGTTTACATTTTTCTGTTCATTTCTCAAAAATTGTAAATAATTGAATTAATCTCGAATAAGAATTCTCATGTACTTTGTACTATTGTCTATCATTTTAATGTAACTGTAGTGTTGGGCATCCTGCTCATAATGTCAGAAAAGCAATGGAGTGAAGTCTTTGTATTAAGCCAGTCATGCGGTCTAGTTTTGTAAAGTCTTTTTGTGAGTTAAAAGTAATAAGTCAATAAAGAATCAACTGTCTAACAGTCTTTTATTAACGAGTACTCCAAATAATCATATTAAAGTATAAACATTATATTTGGCGACGAGGATGGGATTAATGGTGAAGTTGTGCATCGCGTGTTCCTGTTTTGTGGTTATGTACTCTGGCGCCTTTATTCGTGGACTGTGTCATAGTTACGTTTTTCATTCTGTGTTTTGTATTCGTGTTTGAACTATGTTTGTCTCGATTTTGGTTATCTTGTTTTGCACTATGTTTTCTGGACTTGGTCAAATTTCTTCGCATGTGTTTGAAATCATAGGCTATGTTTAGACTATAATCTAACCTCACTTACGTGTCTCGTGTCAACATGTCCAAACCTCCAGTTTTTGAACCCAGTGTGGAGGACTTTGAATCCTTTTTGGAGCATCTCGAACTATATTTTAGCATCGAAGGTTTCAAGGATGAGGTAAAAAAAGGTCACTTTTGTGTCAATCTTCCTCTGTCTGTCTATGTGGAGTTGAAAACAGCATTGTCTCCCATCGAAATCGCAACAGCCACATATGAACAGTGCGTACAGGCTTTGACAAACCGATATAAACAAGTGTGTAAAGTAATACCAGAACAATATAAATTTCATTCTCGGAAGCAGCTTGCAGACGAGTTGCTACATGACTATATTTCAGCGATATCTCGCTTTTCTACCACCTGTAAATTTGGAAGCTTTCGTGACCAGGCTTTACGCAATAGACTGGTGTCTGGCCTACTACAAACGTCAATGGTGAGTCGGCTTTTGTCTGAGCCAGATGATATGAAATTTGATACTGCTTGTCGTCTAGTATTAGAAATGGAATTGGTTGAGAAGTCCACTTTGGTCTTGGCTGGTGATGCTGCAGAGACTCTCATGCTATCGTCTACATCTTCACGTTCCTTGTCTCGCCAGTCCAGGCAAGGTTCGTCACCACGGCAGGGTTATCCTGAGCGGTCGCCGTCACGTCCGTCATCGTACCGCTCCCGATGGGATTCGTCACCAAGGGCGGGGTGTTTTTCACGTTCCTGGTCGGTTTCTGGTCAGTCGTCATCCATGTTGCAGAGGGGTTCATCTCCAGGTCGAGCGGGTCCATTGGTCTCCAGGGGTCGCTCGCCGTTGCCTTCTCAACAGTCAGAAAAGGGACTGAGAAAAAGATGCTGTCACTGTTTCTCCAGGCAAAGAGTAAATTATGTCAAATCCACAGTCAATGTGTCAGTCAATTCATCACAATCAGGTCAGTGTGATTCATTATCTGTCAATATTGTCATTAATGGCAAATCAGTGCGTTTTCTAGTGGATACCGGGAGTTCAATTACTATTTTAAGCTCAGCTATTGCAAAAGAGCTCCAGTTGTTGTCACAATTAGTGCCTTATTTCGGAGCTATAAGGGGTGTTAATAATAATCTGCTACACGTCCTTGGTGCAAGGTAGAAGTTGTTTACAATGATGTATATACTAAGCTATCTGCTGTTGTAATCGATCAAATTTCATGTCAAGCTATATTAGGTAGAGATTGGTTGTCGGTAATTGCACCCAATTGGGCAAATAACATTTTGCCAAAGTCTAATGAAAATGATAATTTTTGTTTGTCTATTGCAAAAAATGAAACTGTGGAAACGCTAGCCAAGTCATATCCAAGAGTGTTTTCAAACAAAGATAATGGAAAATTCATATCGAAATTTAAGGTTAGTCTGAATTTGAAGGAGACAACGTCCAGCCTATTTTTTACAGATCATACACTGTACCGTACCATATGCACTGCGGGACGAAATTGGTAATGAATTGGATAGATTGGAGTCAAAGGGAATAATTAATAAGGTGAAAACATCTGATTGGGCCAGTCCCATGGTAATAGTCCCTAAACCGAATGGAAAAATCCGTATGTGCGCTGATTTTAAGGTAACACTGAATAAATATTTAAAAGTAGATCAACATCCAATGCCGGTTCCTGATGATATTTTCAATAATTTTACCGGTTGTACTGTATTTTGTCGTTTGGATTTAACTGAAGCTTACTTACAGTTAGAAGTTCATGAATCAAGCAGAGATTTATTAGTTGTAAATACAATAAAGGGTCTGTATCGCTTCAATCGTTTATGTTTTGGTTTGTCATCTGCTTGCGCGATATTTCAGTCTGTAATTGAGTCAATTTTAGTGGGAATCGATAACGTTTCTCCCTATTTGGATGATATTTTGATAGGGGGTAAAGATCTTGATTCGTGTAAAGAAACTTTGAACAAGGTACTGAGTCGCCTTGAAGAATACAATGTCAAGTTAAATATTCAAAAGTCTGAGTTTTTTGTCAAATCTTTAGTATTTTTGGGTTTTGAATTGTCAGCTAATGGTAGAGTACCGTCTACTTCTAAGATTGAAAAGATTTTGGCAATGCCGCAACCTGAAAATTTAACACAGTTGAAAGCTTTTGTTTCCATGTTCAATTATTATTGTAATTTTGTACATATGTGTCCTGATATCTTAGAACCATTTCATAAGTTAATGCGCAAAGATGAACCATGGTTTTGGAATTCAGACTGTATGGTTGTATTTTCAAAGTGTAAAACTGCATTGTCAGAAGCTTCACTTCTCACGATTTACGATCTAAGTAAAGAATTAGTGTTATCTGTAGATTCCAGTTCGTTTGGCGTTGGTGCCGTTTTGAGTCAAATTATTGATGGGGAGGAGCGTCCAATTTCTTTTGAATCGGCGACATTATCGCCAGCACAAAGAAATTATTCACAGTTTGATAAGGAAGCGCTTGCTATTATTTTTGGAGTAAAAAAGTTTCATAAATATTTGTGGGGTAGGAAATTTACTATTTGTAGCGATCACTTACCATTGAAAACTCTATTTGGAGAAAATAAGAAAATTCCAGTAATGGCTTCATCCTGACTGATGAGATGGGCTGTTATTTTATCAGCATATAATTATCAAATTGTAAATAAGAAAGGAGTTTTGATTCCTCATGCTGATGTATTTTCACGTTTACCGTCAGCTTGTAGTGTAGAAGAGCATGAAGTTTGTTTCATTTATTTATCAACACACTATGTATGAATACACTTGCAAAGACGAGTTGTTGAGTAAGGTTATTGAATATGTAACAAATGGTTTTCCACATACTATTGATGCTAATAAGAAAGTTTTTGAGAGTAATCAATGTTCATTATCTGTGGTAAATAAATGTCTCTATTTTGGAGATCGCATTGTCGTACCAAGAAGTTTGAGAAAAAAAGTATTAGGTGTAATTCATTCCAGTCATGCCGGTGTGGTACGATCTAAATTATTGGCTCGCTCATATGTATGGTGGCCAGGTCTAGATAATGATATTTATCATACAGTTCAGTCTTGCGAAATTTGTCAGTCAACTAGAAACAGGTCAAACAATCAATACCGTCAACCTTGGCCGTCTGCCAAGAGTCCATGGGAAAGAGTACACATTGATTTATTTGATTTTCAAACTAATAAGTACTTGATATGTTGTGATTCCTATTCTAAATGGATAGAATGTTTTCTTTTGAAAGACAGAAGTGATTTCCGCTCGGTATTGTCAAAATTAGCTGAAATGTTTTCTAGATTTTCATTTCCACGTACTTTGGTCTGTGATAATGGACCACCTTTTAGTTCACATGAAATAAAAGATTTTTGTCAACGGAAGGGAATTAAATTGATTTATTCACCTCCGTATTCGCCGCAATCAAATGGTCTGGCAGAGCGTAGTGTGCAAACCTTCAAAATTCTATTGGCCAAGTTTAATCTGGACAAGATTAAAAAGAAAATGCAAATAAGCCCACATGATTTGCTGTTTGATTGTTTATTTGCGTATAGAAGTACTCCTTCTTCTGTTACGGGTAAATCACCAATGTCTGTCATATTGAATTTTGAAACAAAAGTACCACTGACAAATTTGAAAAAACTGTTACTTTCAAAGATGATTTGGTCGAAAGTCGGAGTATTGAAAATCAGTATATTTATTAAAAATAATGTGTTCAAGAAACCGGTCCCAAAATATCATAGAGATCGAATTGTATGGATTAATTGTAATAAGAAAAATGATAGCTATGGTGTCAAGTATGAACTAGGTAGGGTTGTTGAGAAGATAAGTAATTTTGTGTATTTGGTCAAGCTAGCTAATAATGTAGTTTTCAAAGTCCATGTCAATCAACTCAGGGAGTTTTATGAGAATGCTAAGTTGAGCAAAGCATTAGCGGCAACAGTGCCAAGTATTGATCTTGAAACGGGTGTAAGGGGAGAAAGAAATAGTGTGAATAATGAGGAAAGGAATGCGGTAGATAACAATGATAATAGAGTGGATAATGATGGTCAAGTCAGGAGGTCACAAAGAGTGATCAGAAGGCCAAATAGATACTCTGATTCGAATTTCTGGTAATTATGGATTTGTTGCTCAACCGAAAATGTTGTAATGTCTTTTTATTGTTTAATATTGATATGTTATGTTATAAGTTAATATGTCTTGTCTAGTTGAAAGCCAGTCAAGTTAGTCAGTCAATTTGGTCTGTATATCAATAAAAAAAAAACTGTACTATCGGTTATGTCTCAAGTATGTCGTTTTGTTTGTCATATAATCAATTATTATGAGTAGGCCTAAATGAATGTCTGTCATGAGTATAGTCTAGTATTTACGATAACGTCTTTATTGGGAATTGTCTTATGTGAAGTTTCAGTCTTATAAACATGTATTATTTAAAATGTCTTAGTCTTGAAAGTTTTGAAGTCTTGTCAATTAAAGGGGGGAGCAGTGTAGTGTTGGGCATCCTGCTCATGACGTCAGAAAAGTGATGGAGTGAAGTCTTTGTATTAAGCCAGTCGGGCGGTCTAGTTTTGTAAAGTTCTTTTGTGAGTTAAAAGTAATAAGTCAATAAATAATCAAGTGTCTAACAGTCTTTCATTAACGAGTACTCCAAATAATCATATTAGAGTTTAAACATTATAGTAACATTGTACAACGATAATGTACTATAGTACTATAGTGTACTATAGTGCACCTCAAACCCGTATTCACCTTTTAAATGGACGTTATATAAAGATATGGATTCTTTCAAGTAAGATTTGGATATTGGCTAAGTTAACAATGTATCTCCAGCAATCAAATGTTTATTCCATAGAAAATGTTTCTTGTTATTTTCAAAACATATTTTGAAATATGGAAGTTTAAAAATATCTTTGTAGACTAATCAATCAATCGATTTTACTGCGAAATGTACAATTTTGTAATGTTTTGGGTTTTGTTAAACCCATAGGTTTCTCAGCATTTTTAGTACTTTTTCATTACTATAGTACATTATCATTGTTCAATGTTAATGTTCAATGTTCAATGTTAATGTTACATTGAACAATGATAATGTACTATATAGTACCGTACTGAAAAAGTACTAAAAACGCTGAACAACCTATGGGTTAATCAAAATCATATAGTACTTTTTCAGTACTATAGTACATTATCATTGTTCAATGTTAATGTTACATTGAACAATGATAATGTACTATAGTACCGTACTGAAAAAGTACTAAAAATGCTGAGAAACCTATGGGTTAATCAAAACCTAAAACATTACAAAATTGAACATTTTGCAGTAAAATCGATTGATTGGTTAGTCTACAAAGATATTTTAAAACTTCCATATTTCAAAATATGTTTTGAAAATAACAAGAAACATTTTCTATGGAATAAACATTTAATTGCTGGAGATACATTGTTAACTTTAGCCTATA
Source organism: Nilaparvata lugens (assembly GCF_014356525.2). Classification (NCBI taxonomy): domain Eukaryota; kingdom Metazoa; phylum Arthropoda; class Insecta; order Hemiptera; family Delphacidae; genus Nilaparvata; species Nilaparvata lugens. The sequence goes on along the minus strand of NC_052518.1, from coordinate 79,563,367 downwards.
TCCAAATCTTACTTGAAAGAATCCATATCTTTATATTACCTTCATTAAAAAGGTGAATAGGGGTTTGAACTACAGTAATAATTTATTTATTCATTAACTCAATTAATCGATTAACTTGCATTTAATTGGCAAAAATTCCAATGAAATAAAATACAGTAGTAGGCTACATAATGAAATAGCATATCTTAAACTCATCTCCAAAGCTCACTTGAGAATCCATACCGTATTTTTATATTTCTTGAATGGATCATGAGATTCCAAACATTTAGAAGGTGTAATTTCTTTTAAACTTCAGTATTAATTAACTGTGAATGGAATGCTTTCAATTCAATTCCGGTTGAAAGTTAAATTTGAATTTGTGGGTGATAAATTATTATAATTTGAAGATCTGAAACTAATTTTGTAGCCTAACAATCAAAACATTGAACAAGTAGAACAATAAAATGAGAATGGGGAATAATTGACAATTAATTATTTGGTTGAAAGTTGAGTTAAGTAGCAAACATTTTATTATTGTGCCTCTCCTAATTCAAAGACTCACATAAAATGCAATTCAAAGGGAAAACTATCTCCCAGATAAAGAACTACTATTCTAGGGAATTCTTTTTAAAATAATAGAAATTAAAGCATAATCTAAAATCATATAAGTCAAAATTTCCATGTCTATCATATGATGTAATATTATAATATTGGTATTTCCCATACTTTACTATGAAATAATTAGTGCCTAATGGAATGAAAAACTCTAAGCATCAAAATAGAAATACTATGAGCATATAAGTATAGAATAGGTACTGATACTGACCTACAGAGACATATAAAGGTGGCATATAGAATAGCCTACTACATTTCTGACTGATACTCATGGTACGCGCTCATACTTATTATTGATAAGAAATCATTACTTTTTTCATTATATTCATGTGAATCATAAGCCTACTACATTTCATTATAATCATGACCAAACCTAATTCTATTACACCTAAAAACCTAACTCAACCTTATCAATATTATTCTTGTTACATTATTGCTTCAAAGTACACTGTAATATATTCAAAAACTTAAGCTTGTGAAGAATTATTCATAAAAAAGAATCAAGTATCTTTCTCATTTCCTTATTCCACTTTAATCACTCTTCATGAGAGGAATATGCTGTAATATAGGCGCTGTAATATATGCTGTGTATAATTCTGTATCTTATCTTTTGAGAAATTGAGAGAATATTATTAAATTTAGAAAAAAAGTTTTAAAGTTTTTGATAGAGGGTTACCAGAAGTTTTTACATTGTATTTATTTGAATCAAGTAGCCCATATAAGCAAAGTGATTTTATGAAATGGCTAATCAACACTATTGCTTAAAAAATGTAAATAGGCCCTATATTTCATTGAAGATTGCTAAGGTCAAAGGAGATATATTATAGGTAATTTAATAATATATGTTTAAAAAAGATAATTATTATTCCTAAATATATCCAAATATCAAGCATATGTTCATATTATCTAGTATCAATTTGCTTATTTTTTAAATTTTAACTTGAAAATGACCCAAGGTCGAAACTATAGTCATTAAAATATTTTAAAGTTTTTAATTAAAGGGTACTAAAAGTTTTTATATTGTTTCAATTTTCCATTAGATTTAGTTATTAATTTGGTTATTTTTCTCAGCGCAGATCTGTCTCGACCTTATCGAATCACTGAAGGCTCTATTTCCAAGATGATTTGGTATCCATGAATAAATTTGGCTTCTGTTGTATGATTTAAACAAGAGCACTCCGTATTGTAGAATCATTACTGTCCATTCTCTTCCCATTCCAAGTCGATATTCATCAAATCTGCAACAATAATTAGTTTTTCTAGATTACTAAGATTGCAAGAATTGTATCCTATATCAATTTGATAAACGTTATGAAACACTAGAATGTTGTCTAGGAATATCAAGAATTCAAATTCGTAATACGAATTTGAATTCTTGACAAACATTCTAATGCTTCATTATGGATGAATATCACCACATCTCAATCAATCAATCAAATAATTTTATTTATAAAGTGTAAAAGAACATTGAATAATTGTCAATTCACATTAATATAAAAATAATGGAACACTTTGAAATAACAAATCAATATATATATATATATATATATATAATATATATATACAAATTGAAACAGGAGACACAAGACATAAATAGATTAAAAACACTTACATTAGTAAGTTTTTAAGTGTTTTCAATCTATTTATGTTTTGTGTCTCCTGTTTTAATTTATATTACAAACTTTAAAGTGTCTTCTGTCATGTGCTATATATAAATATAAACAGGATACACATGACACGGATAGATTAAAAACACTTAAAAACTTACATTTAAACGAGAATTTTCAGGGGCTGGGCCCCCTTTGTCAATCAACCAGGAAGTGAAGTGCAGATTTGAACGTGACCACAGAGACGCGGTAGAGATGTTGTGTAGACCATAGAGCACAGACAAACGGAGGCGCACTGATTGAAGGAGCATTATGGGATTAATTGATGGGCCATGATGGGTTATTTCAAGTGGGAAATTTCAAATTTGAGTGGGTTATGGATAAGGGAAGGTGTAGATTATGAATTGATAGAAAAGAGGAGATTTAAAATTATAAATCCAAAATGAAGTGGAATGAAATTTGAAAATGGAATTATAGAATTGAATTGGAATTATATTTATTTTTATTTTCATTGTAATTGAAAATTTATGATATATTATTGATAGCTGTGAAATTGCTTATATATGATGGAATTCATTTCAATTTAATTGGACAGTTGGTGTAGAGTTGATAGTTATGGTACTATTGCTGTCTGTTAAGACCAGGACTGGAAGCAGCTCCAAGCATCCAAATAAAAGCCAATTCTTTCGTCTTGACGTCTATGGAGGGGGCTGTGGGAGGGAGAGTGGCAAGGACTTTGACTTTGAAGCATTGGTCAAAGTTCTTGTTGTGCTCAGAGCCATGGGTGGGGATGGGTAGGGAAGTATTATTTTTAAAGGAAGCCCTGTGATTGTTGATCCGGAGGTTCAGGGCAGTGGTGGTATCACCTATGAAGAAGGCAGGACAGAGGTTGCAGGGAAGGAGGTAGATGCAATTTTTGGAGATCCAATTACTGGATTGATGGATTTGATGGGTGTAGTTGATGATAGGACTGGTAAAGGAAATGGAAGGACCAGTGATAGGGCAGGTTTTACTGCAGGAGCGTTTGCATGGTAGTGTACCAGGTGGAGTTGGGATTTCATCAGAGGTGAGTGATTGGTTTTTATTAAAAATTCTTTTGAGGTTGGGAGGCTGCTTGTAAATGAGAGTGGGTGGTTGCTGGAAAAGGTGTTTGGTAGAGGGATTGGAGGAGACAGCATGGAACAGATCTTCAAGGACAGGCTTGAGGTTTTTGATTCCAGGGAAGTAGGTAGTACAGAGCTTTGGAGCTTGTGGGATTTGGGAATTTTTTGTGGTTGGATTAGTGTCTGTTTTGGAGGAGATTTGTTTCTGTAACAACCTTTCAGGATAGTTACATTTCAGGAGGGATTGGTGGAGTTTTTTGAGGTACTGGTGAAGGTGGTGGGGATCACTGCAAATTTTTTGGCCTCGGATTGAGAGGGAACGTGGGAGGGATCTTTTGATGTGGTAGGGATGGCAACTCTCAAAGTGTAGGAACTGTTGAGTGTGGGTGGATTTGGTGAAAGTATTGGTGGATAAGGCATTGGAGTTGGAAAGGATTACATTGACATCTGGGTAGTTGATGGAGGATTCAGAGATATTCCAGGTGAAGGAGACAGAGTAGTTGGAGTTGAGTTGATTGAGGAAGTGGGAGAGGGTATCATATCCATGAGGCGATATGAGGAATATGTCGTCAATGAAACGCAGCCATATCAGGGGGGATAGGGTTTGTTTAGAAAGGGAATCCTGTTCAAGGAGGCCCATAAACAGGTTTGCATAGGATAGTGCCATCCTGGTGCCCATGCCTGTACCCTGAGTCTGAAGATAATATTCATCTTCAAACCTGAAGGCATTGCTTGTGAGCACCAGTTTTGCAAGGTTTACCAGGAAGGTGGTTGAAGGGGTGGAGGGTGTGCGACGTGAGGAGAGGAAATGCTCAAGGGATTTTAAGCCTTCAGAATGGGGGATGGTTGTGTAGAGGGAGGTCACATCGATGGTAACAAGGAGGAGTTGTAGATCAGTTGGAAGGGTTGTGTTTCTTAGAATATCTATGAAGTGGAAGTGAAGTGGAGTCTTTTAGATGAGAGGGTAGGGAGGCAACAATGGGTTGGAGGTGGAAATCAACAAGGGCAGAGATTCGTTCTGTTGAGCTATTTATGCTTAAAACAATGGGACGACCAGGATTGCCTTCTTTATGGATTTTTGGAAGAAGATAGAAGTGTGGTGTGTTGGGAGTGTCTGACGAAAGGATGTTGATGTCTGAGTCCGAGAGGCCTTCAGATGGACCATATTGCTTCAGAAATTTGAAGACTTTTTTTTGGATTTGTGGAGTAGGGTCAGAAGGCAGATACTGTTCGGATACAAGGTAACAAGGCACTGTTTCAAGATACTGTTCTGTTGATACTGTTCGGGATTAGTGAGTTGCCAGTTGGCTTCTTTGATGTAATCAGTAGTCGTCAGTAAGACTATGGTTGAGCTTTTGTCAGCTTTGGAGATAAAAATATCAGGGTCAGAGCAAAGGTATTTGATGGATTTGAACTCTTGGCGTGTGAGGTTGTGGGTTGGAGTGAAGGATTCAATGAATTTTCTAGAGCTGACTTTGATGAGGAGTAAATTTCAGAAGATTTCAACAGGGTGGTTAGCTGGGAGTGACTTGGGTTCACAATTGGATTTTGGGGCAAACTTTTTGATGATTTGGTCAGAAGTAGTCGAGGGGGGAGGGCAAGGAGGGTCAGAGGTGTTGTTGCCAGTGAAGTATACTTGCCATCTAGTGAAGTGAACAGTATCAGAGAGAAGGTTGATGGCATTGAGTTTGGAAGTTGGGGCGAAAGAGTGACCCTTGTCTGATTTCTCCCCAATTCCACCCACCTTTATTCAAATTCCAACATCAGATTTTACTGCAGTTTCTTGATATTGTTCATGAACAGTAGCGTCACAAAGTAAAATTGCAATAAGAAAATAATTAATAATATTATTGAAAGACGCTTGGCTATCAGCAAAGCTAGCTGACCGCGGAGATAAAGAGGGTACCGATGGCGCACCATCTTCCGCGCATCGGGAGGATTCTAACTGCCTCTGGTGGCTGCACATCTCCATCCCCTCCACTTTAGGAGAGTATTTAAATGCCGGACGAGCCCCAGACCAAAGCATTCCACTCCCAACCTTCCTGCTCCTTGTACAGCGGCCCGTTGGCTGTCATAAGTCCCTGACCTCCTGTCCTTGTACAGTGGCCCGATGGCTGCCGTACGTCCCTAACCTTCCATCCTCCCAGGGCACAGTGGCCTGTTGGCTGTTGTCCCTAACCTTCCACACCCCCAGGGCACAGTGGCCCGTTGGCTGTCATAAGTCCCTGACCTCCTGTCCTTGTACAGTGGCCCGATGGCTGCCGTACGTCCCTAACCTTCCATCCTCCCAGGGCACAGTGGCCCGTTGGCTGTTGTCCCTAACCTTCCACCCTCCCAGGGCACAGCGGCCCGTTGGCTGCCGTCCCTATTATCTCACCCTCCCAGGGCACAGCGGCCCGTTGGCTGCCGTCCCTAACCTTCCATCCTCCCAGGGCACAGTGGCTCGTTGGCTGCCGTCCCTATCCTCTCATCTCCCCAGAGCACAGTGGACCATTGTCTGCCGTCCCTATCCTTCCATCTCCCCAGGGCACAGAGGACCGTCATCTGCCATCCCTAACCTTCTATCTTCCCAGGGCACAGCAGACCGTCATCTGCCGTCCCTATCCTTCCATCTCCTCAGCGCACAGCGGACTGTTGTCTGCCATCCCTATCCTTCCATCTCCCCAGGGCACAGCGGACCGTCGTCTGCCATCCCTATCCATCCATCTCCCCAGGGCACAGCGGACTGTTGTCTGCTGTCCCTATCCTTCTATCTCCTCAGGGCACAGCAGACCGTCGTCTGCTGTCCCTAACCTTCTATCTTCCCAGGGCACAGCGGACCGTCGTCTGCCGTCCCTATCCTTCCATCTCCCCAGGGCACAGCAGACCGTCGTCTGCCATCCTCAACCTTCTATTCTCCCCAGGGCACAGCAACCCGTTGGCTGCCGTCCCTAGCCTTCCATTCTCCCAGGGCACAGCGGCCCGTTGGCTGCTGTCCCTAACCTTCCATCCTCCCAGGGCACAGCGGCGCCTGTTGGCTGCCGTCCCTAACCTTCTATTCTCCCCAGGGCACAGCGGCCCATTGGCTGCTGTCCCTAGCCTTCCATTCTCCCAGGGCACAGCAGCCCGTTGGCTGCCATCCCTAACCTTCCATCCTCCCAGGGCACAGCAGCCCGTTAGCTGCTGTCTCTATCCTCCCATCGTCCCAGGGGCACAGCGGCCCGTTTGGCTGCCATCCCTATCCTTCTATCCTCTCCGGGCACAGCGGCCCGTTGGCTGCCATCCCTCCTGTCTATCCTTCCTCTTCCCACTATACTGGAGTGGAACCGAGGCTGTAAGGCCAATACAAAATTACATCAAAGTGGTGTCATCAGAGAAGAGAGCGACCTTCATGCCATCAGAAGTACCAGGAGGTGCTGTCCACGCCAGCTGAGGCACTAAGAAGAAAGAAGAGGAACTTCGACTTGCCTCCTTTCCCCGCCCACATTACAACTGAGCTAAGTCATCCAGGAGCAACACCTGGGTATCAATCACCCACCTCTGAAGCTACTCAGGGTGTATGTGATAGTATACTCTATCTATCAACTTCCATCTTGGCCAACTTCTGTCTTTCATCAAACTTATTAAACTCCACAATGATCCTTCCCTTTCCAATATTTGATGAGATCCTCAAAAAATCAGATTGTGCTCTAGAGAAAAACAGAAACTCTCACCTTGAAAAACTTTCTTCCCTGTACAAATCCCACTTCCAAAATAATCTGTCTCTTCAAATGCATCATTCCAACATTACCAACCCCCCCCTCATCAGTGACAAACACAGCCTTGCCTCACTCTTGAACCTACCACCACTCTGCCACATTCCCCCCTCCTTACTCAAACGTTTGCCCCAACAACCTACATCACCTTCAATCCATCAAGAAAACATTGAAAATCCCATTGTCCTCAACCTATCCTCAAGAAACCTTTCACCTACAGATAAATCAGTCCTCAACAAGGGTCTCTCTTTTGACCCAACTCCAAAACTCAATGCCATCAATCTTCTCTCTGATACTGTTCACTAGATATCTCAGATGGCAAGTATACTTCAGTGGCAACAACACCTCTGACCCTTCTCTATCACCAAAGCTGACAAAAGCTCAACTGTAGTCTTACTGAACACCACTGATTACATCAAAGAAGTCAACCGGCAACTCACCAATCCCAAACAGTATCAACTCCTGCCTTCTGACCCTACTCCACAAATCCAAAAAAAGTCTTCAAATTCCTGAAGCAATACGGTCCATCTGAAGGCCTATCGGACTCAGACATCAACATCCTTTCGCCAGACACTCCCAACACACCACACTTCTATCTTCTTCCAAAAATCCATAAAGAAGGCAATCCTGGTCGTCCCATTGTTTTAAGCATAAATAGCCCAACAGAACGAATCTCTGCCCTTGTTGATTTCCACCTTCAACCCATTGTTGCCTCCCTACCCTCTCATCTCAAAGACTCCACTTCACTTCCATTTCATAGATATTCTAAGAAACACAACCCTTCCAACTGATCAACAACTCCTCCTTGTTACCATTGATGTGACCTCCCTCTACACAACCATCCCCCATTCTGAAGGCTTAAAATCCCTTGAGCATTTCCTCTCCTCACATCGCACACCCTCCACCCTTCAACCACCTTCCTGGTAAACCTTGCAAAACTGGTGCTCACAAGCAATGCCTTCAGGTTTGAAGATGAATATTATCTTCAGACTCAGGGTACAGGCATGGGAACCAGGATGGCACTATCCTATGCAAACCTGTTTATGGGCCTCCTTGAACAGGATTCCCTTTCTAAACAAACCCTATCCCCCCTGATATGGCTGCGTTTCATTGACGACATATTCCTCATATCGCCTCATGGACATGATACCCTCTCCCACTTCCTCAATCAACTCAACTCCAACTACTCTGTCTCCTTCACCTGGAATATCTCTGAATCCTCCATCAACTACCCAGATGTCAATGTAATCCTTTCCAACTCCAATGCCTTATCCACCAATACTTTCACCAAATCCACCCACACTCAACAGTTCCTACACTTTGAGAGTTGCCATCCCTACCACAACAGAAGATCCCTCCCACGTTCCCTCTCAATCCGAGGCCAAAAAATTTGCAGTGATCCCCACCACCTTCACCAGTACCTCAAAAAACTCCACCAATCCCTCCTGAAATGTAACTATCCTGAACGGTTGTAACAGAAACAAATCTCCTCCAAAACAGACACTAATCCAACCACAAAAAATTCCCAAATCCCACAAACTCCAAAGCTCTGTACTACCTACTTCCCTGGAATCAAAAACCTCAAGCCTGTCCTTGAAGATCTGTTCCATGCTGTCTCCTCCAATCCCTCTACCAAACACCTTTTCCAGCAACCACCCACTCTCATTTACAAGCAGCCTCCCAACCTCAAAAGAATTTTTAATAAAAACCAATCACTCACCTCTGATGAAATCCCAACTCCACCTGGTACCCTACCCTGCAAACGCTCCTGCTGTAAAACCTGCCCTATCACTGATCCTTCCATTTCCTTTACCAGTCCTATCACCAACTACACCCATCAAATCCATCAATCCAGTAATTGCATCTCCAAAAATTGCATCTACCTCCTTCCCTGCAACCTCTGTCCTGCCTTCTTCATAGGTGATACCACCACTGCCCTGAACCTCCGGATCAACAATCACAGGGCTTCCTTTAAAAATAATACTTCCCTACCCATCCCCACCCATGGCTCTGAGCACAACAAGAACTTTGACCAATGCTTCAAAGTCAAAGTCCTTGCCACTCTCCCTCCCACAACCCCCTCCATAGATGTCAAGACGAAAGAATAGGCTTTTATTTGGATGCTTGGAGCTGCTTCCAGTCCTGGTCTTAACAGACAGCAATAGTACCATAACTATCAACTCTACACCAACTGTCCAATTAAATTGAAATGAATTCCATCATATATAAGCAATTTCACAGCTATCAATAATATATAATAAATTTTCAATTACAATAAAAATAAAAATAAATATAATTCCAATTCAATTCTATAATTCCATTTTCAAATTTCATTCCGCTTCATTTTGGATTTCTAATTTTAAATCTCCTCTTCTCTATCAATTCATAATCTACACCTTTTGTTCGGACGTTATGAATGCTTCCCTTTCTTGTCTGGCGTTGTGTGGTGGAGGGGGCAATTATACGGTGATGTGCAAAGCATAATTGTGGCCAGTCGTCGATTGACAGCCAAATTGAACAGCTCACTTCTCGTAATGTCGATTTTTGCAAAGTGATCTATTGATTATTTATTGTGATTTATTACAAGTGTCATCTCGTCTTGTATCGTGATCTGGACCCGGGATCCTGGAAGCAAGGAGGATTTGGACATGAAGGTAGGCCTATGTTATTGTGCACTTAGCCATTTTAATTGTTCAATTTGCTACCCGACTCCAGACAACCCAAAAGTTCTCGATGTAATTACTGATACAGTCCACAAACCAGAGTGCTGTTTGAGCCAGCCTCTGTCGATTAAACATTGGTCCAACCGTCCGGAATTGATTTGTTCATCGAATTTGAATAGGACATAAGTTTGAAATATCGTCTAATAGGTTTGTCGTTTTTTATGCCTATTTTATTCTTGGTTTGTTCTGTGTATATGGCTTGTTTTTGTCGTCGTAGATGAATATACGCTTTAATTGTGGTATTCTTAAGAAATTTGGGCTCAATTTAAGTTGGAAATTGAGTAGAACAAGTAATATTTTCGTAAATAATTGTGTCGTAGTATTATTGCGTAAGATTGTTGCATTGGCGCCACAACGCTGGACTGGCAAGTTCGTGTCGATAAGTAGAGAAAGACTTATACGTCGTCTAGCTGTAACAGTAACTGGAACTGTTACTTTTTTCAAAGGATACTTGCAGTTATTTGCATTGATTATTGTCGTTACTTCGTTATTAATAGCAGATATTGTTTGTTCCAATGAGTATCGATACGGTATTATTAGCCTTGTAACCGATCATTTCTACCAAGCATAGTTGAAATGCTGGCTTGGCTTGTATGATTAGATAAGCCAGCCATTGCTCGTTCCATTGTGTCGCCTGCTCTCGTGTTTTCCCTCTTATTCTTGTTTGGTTCTTTGTCTCACTCTCTCGACGAGCGCTCACTGTTATCGCCTCACTATGGGTGTTATCGAAGATTTGACATTTCAAAGAGATGCATTAATTCGTAAAATAAAACGGATTAATGAAATTGCCGAAGCTGTCGAAAAAGATCCGAAAAATAGAAAAATGAAGAATTTATTGAAAGTTATGGGTGAGCATATCGATCACCACCAGGTGGAGTTCAATGATGAAGCTGTTATTTTAGAGGCTACTAAATCCACTGATTTATTGGGATCATCTACATTGTCAGAAGCCTCCTCACGTAAGCAGTTTGGGAAATCGAAACCAACTATGGGAAATTACAAGGCTTCAGCTATGATTGTTAAATCAAAATCGGGCGAGCTGAAATGTATTGAATGTAATAATTCTCATGAACTGGAAAATTGTGAAGTGTTCTTGAATCTCAAACCATCTGATAGATTAAAACGTGTAAAAGAATGGAAACTATGTATCGGCTGTTTATTGGCAGGGCACTTTATTAGAGATTGTAGAAGAAGGAAGCCGTGCAGTCACTGTAATTCGCGTCATCATTCGCTCCTCCATTTAGAGCCGAGACAGCCGCCTGTTGAAAACACCAACACATTGGCCGGTAATAAACAAATGAGCAGGGTAGACGTGCACGACGTCGCTGATCAAAGCCATCAGACATTTGTTACTGACTCAGCGAAGAAAGTATTTTCGAACGTAAATAGTTCCTTAGTATTGTTACCAACTGTTAAATTGGGAGTTCGAGGTAATCAAGGCAATTATCATAAGGTCAAAGTATTATTAGATAGTGCAAGCACCGAGTCATTCATTACAAGGCAATGCATGAAAAAACTGGGTTTAGTGGTACAGAAAACACATAGTTTGCCATTCTATGGATTATCTGATACTAAACTGGAAGTGACAGATGAAATTACTAACTGTGAATTTGAAATACCGAACTCCCCTTCATTAAAAATTACCGTGTCGGGAGTCAACAGAATAGCAGCTACAAATCAGATAAAAAATGCGTACTGGGCACATATTGAAGGACTGGAGCTAGCAGATTCTGAATTTTTCCTCTCAGAGGAGGTTCATATTTTATTGGGTGCTGAATACTTCCTCTTCATTCTGACTGGAAGAAAGGTGATTGGTCCAGCGGGTACACCATCTGCCCTAGAAACAGTATGGGGCTACTGCCTGATGGGTAAGGTATCAGAGGAGAGTTCTACTATCTCAAATAATCTGTGCATGTATTCCAATGCTAATTCAGAAGAGTTGGTGAAGCGATTTTGGGTCGTAGAAGAGCCACCTAGGACAAAAAAATTATTGGAAAGTGAAATGGCTTGTGAGGAGATATACAAATCAACTGTTTGTCGTTTGAATACTGGTAGATACATTGAAGAATTACCATCCAAGGAAACAAATACGAGGGAGATATCGGGATATCTTGAAGTTAAAACTAATGTCGGAGAAAATGTTACCATGATTCGAGAAGAAGAATTGGGAGATAATTTAGAAGAAGTTCCAGGTAAACAAGGTATAGCCTTCAACAGTTATTTACCGATCAACGGTAATTTAGGGAAAGAGTTAGAAGTGATTCATAGTCCACATGAAATCAAAACAATGGGAAGACCCATACTGAAAAAGGAAATTGGAGAAGATGTTTTTGAAAGGGAGAAACGAAGTTTGGAAGAGTTAGATGATGATAGACAGGATAATGTTGAAATAAAATGGACAAAATCCGAAAAGGGAGGAGAAATGAAAGAGTATACTCTAACAACTATGTCATATGGTGTATCATCATCGCCATTTCTTGCCATTTGTACTACACATCAGTGTATTGAAGTTCAAAAAGTGCTTTCAAAAATTATAAACATAGATTATATTGCAGCTTGGACTTATTCAACTGTGGCAGTGAGTTGGATTCAGTCTTCACCTCATCGTTGGGCTAGGTTTGTGGCAAATCGTGTAAGTCAAGTACAGGAACACCTGTCTACAGAGCAATTCAGATATGTGTCAACCGAATGTAATCCAGCTGATTGTGCTAGTCGAGGGCTATTTCTCAATGAATTAATTGGTAATTCTCTGTGGTGGAATGGGTCTGATTGGTTAGACAAACCACTGGAGTGCTGGCCACACCAAACCCACGGTAATGATGATGAAAATTCCATACAGATTGAATTGGAAGCAAGAAAAATTACACTAGCAACACAGAGTAAAGACTCAGAGGAATCAATTCAATCGGTGAAATTGAGAAATCGATGGAGTTTACTCAAAAGAATTGTATCCTCATTCTGGAAACGTTGGCAATTGGAGTATGTATCTAGTTTGCAAACCCGAACAAAATGGTACAGAAAACATAGTAATGTTAACATTGGACGTATGGCTCTCTTAAAGGAAAGAATTAACCTACTCCCTCTTCACTGGAGACTTGGTCGAATAACGAATATATTCCTTGAACAGGATGGAATTGTGAGAGTGGTGGAGGTACAGACTGCAAAAGGAAGTCTCACCAGTCTGTCAATAGGGTATGTCTCCTCCCTATTGATGATGATTAGGCCTTATTGAAGGGAACTTCAATAAGTTTTAGTGGTTGATTTTTTTGTTTCTCGTTTTATGTGTGGGAAAGGTTCCCAAGTTGCTTTGTTTCTTGTTTTTATTCTATATTAGTTGTATATAGTCATTTATTTCTCGTCCCATCCTCTCCTTTCCGTGGGCCTCCTTTTTTTAAGTCTCCTCAAGTGCCCCTGAGGAGTGAAGATATTTTCCTTTTTTTCCCCTAGTCTCCCTAGTAGGGTTCGTTATAGGTGGTTTTTTGTTTTTTGTTATTGGAAGTTCTTCCAAGGTGGGCAGAATGTTCGGACGTTATGAATGCTTCCCTTTCTTGTCTGGCGTTGTGTGGTGGAGGGGGCAATTATACGGTGATGCGCAAAGCATAATTGTGGCCAGTCGTCGATTGACAGCTAATTGAACAGCTCACTTCTCGTAATGTCGATTTTTGCAAAGTGATCTATTGATTATTTATTGTGATTTATTACAAGTGTCGTCTCGTCTCGTATCGTGATCTGGACCCGGGATCCTGGAAGCAAGGAGGATTTGGACATGAAGGTAGGCCTATGTTATTGTGCACTTAGCCATTTTAATTGTTCAATTTGCTACCCGACGCCAGACAACCCAAAAGTTCTCGATGTAATTACTGATACAGTCCACAAACCAGAGTGCTGTTTGAGCCAGCCTCTGTCGATTAAACACCTTTCCTTATCTATAATCCACTCAAATTTGAAATCTCCCGCTTGAAATAACCCATCATGGCCCATCAATTAATCCCATAATGCTCCTTCAATCAGTGCGCCTCCGTTTGTCTGTGCTCTATGGTCTACACAACATCTCTACCGCGTCTCTGTGGTCACGACCGTTAGAATGTTCAAATCTGCACTTTACTTCCTGGTTGATTGACAAAGGGCCCCCAAAAATTCTCGTTCAAATGTAAGTTTTTAAGTGCTTTTAATCTATCTGTGTCGTGTGTATCCTGTTTATATTTTTATTACAAAACTTTAAAGTGTTTTCTATATATATAAGTTATATAGCTAATTACTTATATAGTCACCACTCCTCATTCCATTATTGTTGATGTAGCATAGTTGTAGTGGAAGGTAACATTGTATTTAGTAGTTAGTTTCAAGCTAGCGGACATAGCGGACGGAGCTCTATCGCGAGATATAAAATTATTGTAATATGTGGTTAACAAATTAATTCAATTTTGAAAAAGACTATTTGATTAATCGCAATCTCAACTGGTGCAGTTGGTAGGACACTTCAAATACGAGAATTTGGTTTTTCGTTTTTAACCGTTAATGAAGTGTTCATGAACCTACGAAAAAGTTGTATCAGTCACCTAACATCGGGACTTAGATAAGTGAACAATCATCAAAATAACTTCGTATCAAATTGAATAAGTTGGTGAACCATTATATTATTAAATTCGTGAGTGTTATTTGCAAAATTATATTTCTACTCAGTCACCTAATATCGGGACAAGTGTGAAAAATAATAAAATTAGTGAAAAATATAGTAAAGTGTTAACAACAATACCATATTTCATCTACAAAGTGAATCAAGAAAAAGCGACAGACTTTCAATATCAGGACAACCAAGGACCTTCATCATCTAAGGACTTCAACGAACTTCAACTTCTAAGGATTACCACGGACTTCAACTTCTAAGGACTACAACGGACTTCAACTTCTAAGGACTACTACGGACTTCAACTTCTAAGAACTTCCACCTCTGGAGAATATCCTACACGTGCGACAGAACCCTAGACTGTGACAAGATGAACTCGATTATAGTATTGTGAGTAACAAAACATTTTTGTTTTATCATTTTATTACAAACTTGGACAATATTAATTTTACTTATTATTTTCGTATTTCTTTTTCTTGTAATTTTATCTATAACTAAGAGCAATGAATTCCAACAATGATAAAGCAACCAATCCCCAAACTGTACCTACCCTTAAGAAAGAATTCTTGGACATGATCCCTGATTATTCAGGAGAGCCTACTATGCTGAATCGTTTTATTTCAATTTTTGACAAACTTGTAGCGAAATTTTACGTAACTGCTAATCCAGATGATTTCCAAAACGAATACTTTTATTCTACTATTCTTGCCCGTATTAAAAGCCCAGCTCTTGACATTGTTACTAGTTCTAACACTTATGCATGGCCTGACATAAGAAAAGTTTTGATCAATAGTTACATGGACAAGAGAGATTGCTTTACTCTCAATCTTGAAATGGTTGAACTAAAACAAGAATCAGGTGAATCACCCTTTTCATTCTATGAACGAAACCAAAAACTTCTGAATTTACAGATCTCGTATTTCCGAAACAAACAACCTACAATATCAGAAGTCATGTGTCAGTATGTAAATGGATTAGCACTTAGAGTATTGCTAAGAGGATTAAGAGAGCCTCTCGGGTCTCTCATGAGAACCAAAAATCCCAGTTCGTTGGACAGTGCTCTAAACATGCTATCCAACGACTTCCAGTTCAAATTTGGTTTCTTTCAAGACCACTCTAATTTGAAAAAGCCTAACAATCAAATCCAACACAAAAGTAATCCCAGCTATCAAATGCAAAACTATCCTCAGAGACAACAGTTCTATCACACTCAAAAACAGAAAGGTCAATTCTTTCAAAACAAAAATCAACACATGAACAGTCCTCAACAACATTTTCAAAACAATCAACCCAAACCACAGTATTTCAACACAAATCAGCCAAAAGCTCAAAATCCAATCTACAACCAACCAAGACCCCAAAATTCGTATCAACCAACGCCAATGAGCATTTCCTCAATCAACAATCAAATCAAATCAAAATCAAATCAAACTGTTCATTCCTCAAAAACAAAAACACAATACATGTTATAGCAGCAATAAAACTCAAGATATACACAGAATTATAACATGACTATGAGCCTAGTAGCCTATGTTGATATTATAATGTATATAAAATAAAATTTCTAAAAATACATGACCATGATTAACAAAAACTGTGACTGTTAAATTAATAAACATTGATAACTATTATTGCTGCTAACACAAATAACTGTTGAATAGGAGGAAGGTCCCCGCATGGGCTGTGCCTGTGCGCGGGGACCGAGTTGCATTGGATTTTGATCAAGTACTGCACCGTCTAATAGTTTATTATTATTTTTAAGAAGAAAAATAAACATACACATATATGTTCACAGATGCATGTATAGACCTACACATACAAATGCATACCGTACATACATAGATAGATAGATAGAGAGAGAGAGAGAGAGAGAGAGAGAGAATCGTCCCCAAAAAAGACCAAGACTGTTTCAAATGACAGGTCGACCAATTATTGACGAAATGCAAAATGATGAGTTTGATAATAATTTCGGAGAAACCGCTCAGAAAGAATTATCAGACGAATTCAAACAGCTCTCCGTTGAAAACGAAAATGAAACGTATTTCCAGCCAGCCGAACAAACCGAATCAGAGTGTTTTTTTAGAGGATACTAGCCTCGAAAGAAATTTTCAATTATGAACTTACAAGATGACAAAAATGAAATTCCCTACTTCATTGATCCGAAAATAAGATTTAGAGTTCTAATCGATACAGGAAGCACTAGGTAATTCGTGAAGAACTTCATAGGTATGGAATGTTACAAAGAAAACTTGATAGAAGACCCTTTTGAAGTAGCAACAGCGCATGGTATTTCACAAGAGAAATACAGTACAAAGATTTCTTTATTATTTGGAAAATCGAAACACACGTTCTATCTTTCTGATTTTCATAAAAACTTTGACCTTCTTCTCGGACTTGACAATATGAAAAAAACTTAAAATAAATTTGGATTTTATTAATGACAGTATTGATTTCAATGGAATGAAACTACCTATTTATTATTTTAACGCTGAAGAAAATGATTCAAAAGTGAAGTCAACGAACCCTACCAAAAATCAAATGACACAAATAAAATCATTTCTGATACAAGCTAGAACTCAATCCATTATAGAAATTCCAATTGAAAATATGAATGAAGGTGAAGCTATAGTATCATACAAAAACCTTTCCGGACTTGAAATTCCTCAGTGTCTAGTGAAAGTGAAAGAAAACAAAGCCTATTGTTCTATTTTGAACCCCACTACGTCAGACAAGAAATTTACCATTCACAAACCAATGTCAGTCGAATCGCTTGAAAACTATAATTGTATTAATCCAAGTGAGTTACGTAATCATAATGCATGCAATAATTTGAATCTACTCCATCACAAAACTAACAAAATCAATCTATCAAAAATTAGAACCAATCATATGAATGCCGAAGAAGAGCAAGCTATTTTACAGGTGATTAAAGATTACTCAGATATATTTCACATTGATGGAAATCCTTTGACTTTCACAAATGAAATAAAGCATATCATAAGAACCACCGACGAAATCCCGGTCTATACAAGAAGTTATCGCTAAAATCCCTGAAGTAATCCCTGAAATCTATAGAACTGAAGTAAATCGACAGATTGATGAAATGTTGGAACAAAAAATAATTCAACCCTCCAATTCACCTTGGAATTCATCAATATGGGTCATTCCAAAGAAACAAGATGCTTCTGGTAAAAAGAAATTTCGAGTTGTAATTGACTATCGCAGTTTGAATTCTAAGACTATAGATGATAAATTCCCACTTCCTAATATAACGGATATTCTAGACAAATTAGGAAGAGCACAGTACTTCACTACCCTAGACTTATTCTCTGGCTTCCATCAGATAGAAATGGATCCCAGCAGTATTGAAAAAACTGCATTCTCTACAGACACAGGTCATTACGAATTTTTACGAATGCCATTCGGTCTCAAAAACGGTCCACCCACTTTCCAACTCCAAAATGAATTGTGTTTAGTATATTTAGATGACATTATTATTTATTCAACTAGTTTAGAAGAACACATTGATCGACTAAGACAAGTATTTGAAAGGTTAAGACAATCCAACTTCAAAGTACAACTTGATAAAACAGAATTTTTGCGTAAAGAAGTTAGTTTTCTCTGACACTCAGTGACACCAAACAGAGGTAAACCAAATCCTGACAAAGTCGAAGCCATAAAAAGATATCCTATCCCTAAAACAACGGAAGAGATAAAATGATTTCTTGGACTTCTAGGATACTATCGAAAATTCATTAACAACTTTGCTCATTTAACAAAACCTCTAACAACTAAATGTTTGAAAAGAAATGCTAAAATAGATATACAGGACCCAGAGTACATTAAGTGTTTTGAAACTTGTAAGAATATCCTTACTAACGAACCAATCCTTCAGTATCCTGATTTTGAAAAACAATTCAACCTTACAACAGATGCTAGCAATATAGCTATTGGGGCAGTTCTTAGTCAGAACAAAGACAGTGCTGATTTGCCTTGTGCATATGCAAGTAGAACCCTCAAGTGTTTTGAAACTTGTAAGAATATCCTTACTAACGAACCAATCCTTCAGTATCCTGATTTTGAAAAACAATTCAACCTTATAACAGATGCTAGCAATATAGCTTTTGGGGCAGTTCTTAGTCAGAACAAAGACAGTGCTGATTTGCCTTGTGCATATGCAAGTAGAACCCTCAACGAAACTGAAATGAACTATTCAACTATTGAAAAAGAACTTTTAGCGATAGTTTGGGCTACCAAGTACTTCCGCCCCTATCTCTACGGTAGAAAATTCAAAATATTCACTGACCACAAACCCCTACAATGGTTATTTTCTATGAAAGAACCAAATTCAAAATTATTAAGATGGAGACTGAAATTAGAAGAATTTGATTACGACATATGTTATAATAAAGGAACAGCAAATCAAAACGCAGATGCCCTTTCCCGAATTCAGTTGAATAATAATAACACACACAACCAAAACTCACCCAGATTATTCAGTGATATTGATGCGATTATAAATGAAGCCATTGAAAATGTAGTGAATATCATACCTAACGAGGATGCACAATCTATGATAGCAAACGTGGATGATAAAGAAACGTTATTTCAAAGATTAGAAAATGAAACCGGTACAGATGATAATGAAACCCCATTTAGAGGATTCGAAAACGAAACCCCTTTTTGAGGATTCGAAAACGAAACCCCTTTTCAAGGGTTCGAAAATGATGAATCAGATTTCATAGGTCCTGCTGAAGATAAGTTCATAGAGAATAATTCTCATACGCAACATTCTAATTACGAAAGTAACACATCAGTAGAAATACCAGTTTCAGATGACCCAGTTAACTATGCTAAAAACCAAGTCATATTGAAGCTTGTGAGCAATAACCCAAAGAAAGTCACTATTCATAAAATATTTGATAGTAAAACTGATAGTAGAGATATCTGAGAATAATTTCGATAAAAATGTGATTGACTTCGTGAAAGAATATTTAGTGCCTAATGTTAGATATAGCTTGTATTTTGAAAATAAATTCTATGAAAGATTTGCTTCAGCGATTGCCAAAAATTTCATATTTTCAAAACTCATACTTGTACGATGTAAAGTTAAAGTACTTGATGTAACACATGAAGATGACAGAATAGAAACTATTGATAATTATCATATTGGAAAAACGAATCACAGAGGTATACAAGAAACGTACGATAAGATAAGAAGAAAATACTATTGGCCCATCATGAAAAATTATATTCAGAATTTTATTAACAAATGTGAGATATGTCTCAAAACAAAGTACGAACGAAATCCACTTAATTTAGAAATGAACTTGACACCGACAGCTACAAGGCCGCTTCAAATCATTCACGTGGACAGTATAACATTTGAGAAAAAGAAATTTCTCACGATCATTGATAGTTTTTCAAGATACGCACAATGCTATCCAATAACAAGTTGTAACAGTGTTGAGGTAGCAGACTAACTGCTTAGTTTCTTTTCCCACCATGGTATCCCTCAAACTATAGTTGCCGACAATGGATGTGAATTCAATAATGGCTTAGTAAAGGAATTGACATAATTGCACAAAATCAAAATGCACTGGATAAGTACTCAACATCCGCCTTCAAATGGCTTAGCCGAACGTTTTCATTCTACGATAATTGAGCACATCAGAATATTCAATAATCGCGACGAGTTCAAAACAGAAACAATTGAAAGTAAAGTAAAGTACGCCGTAATTGCTTATAACAATAGCATTCACTCGGTAACAAAACTGACACCTTTGGAAGTTTTATACGGACACATAGAATCTAATCCCATTCTCGAAATAGACATTCAGGACAGATTTATTAACGAATATGTTAATAATCACAAAGAAAAAACTAAACGACTATTTGACCATATACAGGAAATAAACCGAAGTAGAAAAGAACATGTCATCAACGAAAGGAACAAAGATCGAGAAGAACTACCAGAAATTCCAAAATAAGTTTATGTGAGGAATGTACAAAAACAAAGTAAAACTAAAAATAAATTCAACAAAGAAACTCTCCTATTAGTGAATCGAGAACTTAAAACTGCCAAAATAAATCCCCGACATCATAAAACTAGAGAGAAAATTCATTTATCCTAGATAAAAATACCTAGAAAGTTTAAGAAACTGAACAAAGATCAAACTAATGAGAGAACTGAACAAGTAACAACCGATCCTAATTCAAATCCTGTTCTTCCAGGTTCCTCCTCTGCCTAATGAGTATGGCGAATCATTCTTCTAAAGCTGAAGAATTCAGGAATATAAGTAGTAATCTAGGAATAATTGCAGCAGATTTAGGCTCTGCAAAGTTAGAGATTTCAAAACACACTTTCATCCATTATTATGAACTAGAAAGTATTTTTGATCATGTTGATAATTTGAATATGTATTATGATAAGGTATCTGAAAATATTAGAAATAAGATTCCAATAATGGAAAATGTAGAATATATAACTGATAATGGTAGTAAAGCAAGAGATATAGTAAACTATTTGAAATTTATTAATCATACTAGGAATGTAATAGAAGATAAGTTAGATATCATAAGTGTGACTAATGATAAGAGATCTAAAAGAGGACTATTGAATGGCATAGGAGCCGCAATAAAATTTATTACTGGAAATTTGGACTCGTATGATGGTGAAAGATTCGATTATTTACTTGAACATTTGAAAACTAATCAAAACAGTTTGATTGATCAAATATCAGCCCAATATTCATTGAGTTCAGAACTTATTGCTGAATTTAATCAGACATTGAACATTGTTAATTATAATTTTAATGAGTTGGAGAATAAATTCAAATTTGTAAATGATAAACTTAGCGACTATGTAGAACTAGAGAAATTTAGAGATTTGCTGAACCAGTTGAAAATTTTATATAACATTGTATTAAGTTTGATCCAGGACATTGAAAACTCTTTAACATTTTGCAAATTGAAAGTTTTACATCCTAGCATTATTTCAACTAAAGAATTGCTTTATCAGATAACCAAGATTGCTGGTTACTATCAGAATAAATTACCATTGAAACCTGAATTGAAAAATATGTGGGAATTCGAAAATTTGATAAATGTAAACTGTAAACTAACTTCTAAATAAATCATTTACTTTTTGAACTTACCAATCGTAGATGAATCAAATTATAACTTATACAAGTTGTTTTCTGTACCTAGTATGTTTCAAAATGGATATGTAACTATTATTCCTAAGGTCAGATACTTACTCAAGTCAAACGATAATTATAATAAGAAAGAAATATCAATTGAAGGTCTAACTAGTGAATGCACTAGAAAAACAAGTTCAAATTTTATTTGTTCTGTAGAAAGTTTATGTAATGACAAATTGAAATGTGAAAAAGAAATTATTGAATCAGGAACTACATCAAACTGTAAATATAGTAAGATGAAATTAGGTAATAGTATTGTAAAATGGATTCCAGAATTGGATAGCTATTTGTGTATCCTTCCAAATGAAGAAAACATAAAAATTGACAAGCAAGCAGAAACGATAACAAAATCTGTAAAAGGATTTTATTTAATTAATAGCAACAACAATACATATTATTATAATGGTAAAATACTTAATCATTTGTCTGAATCAAAATATCGACCTAAGTTATTGAACCTAGACAACGTTATCAATAGTATGAATGAAGACCAAGAACCATAATTAATTTAGAACATCTTAATTTTAATCCGATTGCTGTTAACAAGTACACCCCCATAAGGGAAGAAAGTATTTTCACTACAAACATAAGTTTTTTTGGACAATTATTTTGTATGTAATTTTTATTCTAATGTCAATTGTTCTATTGTATCGTTATCTAAGTAGAAAAGTTTCACCCAATGTAAACATTGTTAACAACCCTACCCCCGAAGTTCTTTTTAGGGATGGAGGAGTTATATAGCTAATTACTTATATAGTCAGCATTCCTCATTCCATTATTGTTGATGTAGCATAGTTGTAGTGGAAGGTAACATTGTATTTAGTAGTCAGTTCCAAGCTAGCGGACATAGCGAACGGAGCTCTATCGCGAGATATAAAATTATTGTAATATGTGGTTAACAAATAAATTCATTTTTAAAAAGACTATTTGATTAATCGCAATCTTAACATATATATATCTATATATCTATATATACATATAAATATATATATAGTCTATGCAAATGTCACATGAAATCATGACCAAGCAATAAATTCCTGAAAGGAGTACAACGACAATCCCACTAGATACTCCTTAGTTAATTTTTTCCTATCAACCATGGATTTTTAATTACTGGGCAACTTATTTAAATATTTATCTCCCATTTAGGCTACATCGTCCTACTCCTTTTAAATAATCTCAAATTATGCCTTTGTACAATTTCTTCCTCACATGCATGTGATATTACTTCTCGCTGTTCAAAATCAGTAGATTTACTGAAGTAGGTACTTTATTACATCATGAATATATTGACCATGAATTGTCAATAATTACGGTATGCTTAGCTGAGAGAAAGATTCTGTAACAGAATCATCCATTTGATTTTCATGATAACCCTCTCAGTGCTTTATTTGTTGAGTTAATATTTTGTCAAGGTTTCTTCTTGATGACCATACATTAAATTGGAATTTATGAATCCGTGGTGAATAGCTTTTGAAGCATTGAGGTCGCATACATTGGTCATCCGCCTAAGAGCATTAAGGCCCGGGGATATTCTTTTATCACATAACAGACATGATCGTTCCATGTCAAATGTCATCTACCAGTAGCTCCAGGAATTTTGTGCTGATCATCTGCTCCTAAGTTTCATTTTTTTTTTCAATATTTGGGCATAAAAATATGTCATTTCTTTTCTGCCTAGTTGAGAAAGGGACCACTACCGACTAATTGGGATTAAGGAGAAGATTACGGCTGTTCAGAAAATTATTGATAGCTGTTAGACCCTCAGCTGATAATTGCTCCGCATCCTGAACTGTTTTACCTATTAGCAATGTCTGCATATATGAACAAACATATGCCTATTCTTGTATAACTTCAGGCAAACCTTTTATGTGACAAAGGAGCAATAAAAGACCTGAAATCGAACGTTGTGGAACGCCATATTAAAGACTTTTGAGCTCCGACATATATTTTATCTTATAACTAATTAATAGTTATCAGAGAGATGAATCGAGGCGAATTGTTGAGGAGGCCTAGGTCCACGCAGGGCTGTAGTGCTTCGTAAGTAAGTACTAATTAATAGAATAGAATAATGATTTATTGACAAAAATTGAATACAAGCATAAATTATTAAACAAAATCACAAGCTTGGCTTTTAAGCCGTCAGCTGAAGAAGGAGTTTCATAAGGAGTTTTATACAGTAATACTGTAATATTTCAGCATTGTATTCGCTTAAACTAACAATAGTAGTAACTTAAAATTCAGTAACTTCGTCTATTTCAACAATGAAACTTCATGAATTGGAAATATCAACAATGAAAGTAGAGTAAATAGGCATACAACAAAGATTCGATAAAAATGGCAGAAACTTGTACTCTGGAACTATCAGTATACCAAATAAAAATTTACACCTCACAACTTTTTTCTAACTTATTTACATCTTATAGTAATAAATTGTAACTAAATGATTGAAGTTATTTATCAAAAACCATCGGTATTTCCACGCATCTCTACAGTATAACGCGAGGCTTCTCCAAAAACTACCGTTCATAATTACTGTAAACTCTTGTTTTCCCAAAATAGATTTACCCAGCCACTTAACTCTCCATTCCTTGAGTACTGGACATCTTGAAATAAAGTGGTACTCATCTTCCTCTTCTTTTCTATTGCACAGGGAGCACAGAAAATTTCTATCCATCATCCAGGGCTTATAATTCAGGTCTATTGCTTCTCCTCTAGCCTTCATGATCCATTTCACCTGAGAGTAGGCAATATCACTTTTAAGGTAACTGTCATTCCCTAAATTTAGATTTAAACTTTTATAAATTTTGTGGTATCTTGCTTCTGCCGCCTTACTTTGAAATCGTTCCATCTCACACTTATTCACGCCTCCTCTCAATTTTCTAAGTTCTCCTTTCCAATTGGCAAGGCTTTGTCTATTCGAGTTTATCTCTATTCCTAAATCTCTGGCCATATCGTTCCAATGTTTATACCATGACAATCTCTGACTGATTATTTGTAACGCTAATTTTTTCGGATACCTATCATTCGTAAAAGACAAAACCTTTACAATATAAGTAGGATAAAAAGGACAGCGCGAACACAAAATCAGCTGTTTCCCCCCCTCCCCTTCCCCCCAAGGTCATCCCCCCTCCCCCTCCCCCCTCATCAGCTGTTCAGTGACGTCACTTGACCTCGTGACGTCATCAGCTGTTCAGTGACGTCACCTGACCTCGAAATTTCCCACCAAAAATTTCCCTCCTTTTTTCCTAACCTCAAATAGACTTCCCTCCATTTTTTTCCCGCCATGCTTTTCTCCCGCCATAAGCAGGGGTGCGCGCGCACTCCCACCACAACAAAATTTCCCTCCATTTTTTTCTATCCTCAAACTACTAGAAGATTTAGACGACATAACCACCAAATCTTTTCCTGCCAGGGGGTGCGCGCGCGCGCTCGTGCCAGAGTATTGATTTCACACACTCAACTGTTTTGTGTTGTAATATGATATTGGCTATTGAAATTAAATATTTAAGAAGTAGTAACAGTCGTCTATTACACAGCGCGCGCACAGCAAGCGCTCAGTGAGCAAGTATTGATTTCACAGACACACACACAAATATTTGTTGTATATCTAATAGGCTATTGAAATATAATAGCTATTGATTTCCACCTTACCACCCCAGTAAGGTTTGTAAGTGCATAGACACTTCTAGACCCAGAAGTGAGAGTATTGATTAGGTGTACTGCGGGTTGCATACTTTACCCAGTGTCTTCCCAATTACTGTAGTGTTTTCAGTTGGTGAGCTAGAGAGACACTAGAAGGAAGGCATTGGTAGTTTGTGATTTGTGGCATTCTCGTAATCCTAACCAAGATTCTGAAGTAAATTTGATTCCGAGGTTGTTGAGAGTTGTTGTTATAGAAAATAATATAAAAATATTTTCTTCCTATTTATAATATCTTTAACAAGTTTTGAAAATGAAGGAGGAAGAAGGAGAATCATCCATATTTCTGTCAAGAGCGGATTTAATAAGAAATTTGGTACATCAAAACACAAACAGAGGGGTAAGCCAATTTCATTCAAGCATCTTCTATCTTAATATTATTTTTAATCTTAGATGTAAATATCATTATAACTTCTGATGATAAATAAGAAACAATAGTTTTATTGTATCAAACTATGAGAAATGTATGATTTGTGAACACAAATTCTTATTCAAATCTTGAAATTGCCATGTGTCTGGCAGAAATAGTTTCTCATCAATGTTTAAATGCAATTACCGTATGTTTTCATTCAATTATATACATTGAATGCTGTAAATTTTTGAATGTGAATGTATTAAGGATTTACAATATTAAGACCTAATTATCACTAGGCTGTGAAATTATGAATTTACAAACTACGGTAATTATTGTTGTTATGTGTGTAGGCCTACTACATACACAAAACTCAATTTTAATACTAATGGTATACCTTTAATCAATTAATATTTCTTTAGCTAGTTGTGATTGTAGAAAAATCTGACATTGTAATACTACCATTTAAGTTTGATAAATTATTCTTATTCCAGGTTTTAACAGAAACAGACATCATTGATAGGCCTATCATGGTTGATTCACAATTGGAAGTTTTGAATGAGGAAGTATTCCTGCTTGATGGAGAAAGATACAAAATCATGGATAATGTTGAAATACAGGTAATAACTTTGTAAAATTTATTAGCCTACTTTAATTTCCAGGCAAATATTTGTCATAATTATTCAGCCTATAACACTTAGCCTATAATCTAGGCTATGCGTATCTGTTATCAACTGTACTATTGGATCGAGATCTAAGCTTGTTTCTATTGGATCTCTCCCATTAATTTACTATCACTACTTTCTCAACTATTTTCACATTTAATGCATTGTTTATCTACTAGCCTACATCTCACTATCAAGTTCTGGTTGTGAATAAACAGAATTTTAATAAATAAATCACACAAGGCTTTTTGAAAGACGGCTTCTCTGGGAATGGATCACGTGGATTAAAATTTAACCGGCTTTTGTGCAACCGGCACTTAGAGTCTAATTTATATTATTGCTTTGCTAGTGGACAAAATATATTTGGATATCAGTTATTGGGGGCCTTTTATCTAAACTTTTAAAGCTTTGGAAGATCTCTAAAATTGGCAGTGGAGAGAATACCCTATGATCTGTGTAAAAAATACTGAACATTGAACATATTTTGCTAAATCTCTTTCTAAATATAAATATTCAATTTTTTGGAAAATATTCAGTTATATTTTTGAATTTATTAAGACTACACAACTAGATAAACTGGTTTGTTTTGTATTCTAGGTATATTATTATTTATATTATACATATGCATATTATGCAACCACAGGCCAACAAAAAAATTAGAAACATTCAAAGAGTCAATGACTTTTTGGCCTATGTAGCCGCGAGACAAACATTTTTATATTATACCAAGGTTCAACATTCAACACTATAAAAAAAGACTTGCAAACTATATATAATTTATAAGTTGTAAAAATATGAAATATCTACTCAACGACTATTTAATTGTTTACAATATTATTTGATATCCAGTATGGCATTGATAAGTTACTACACTATCGGAATGTTTTTAACATGAAAAATATTTGATTTATCGTTGAAACCGAGGAGCTATGTATCATACGCTGACTCTTTTTGAATATTTAGAATTCAGAAATTAGTTAAAAATACTTCAAAATCATTCACTAATATTTAAATTAGTTTCGAATTCAGAAGAAAAAAGTGCAGACAAATCAGAGCCGCGTTTACACCAAAGTTATCAACAAAATGTTCAATATTTATGTTTTTCTCTACTCTAAAATCCACTAACAAAATGTTAATAACCTAATCTTTATAGATTCTATTAGATTGTACATAACTTATCATACATATGATTCAATTTCAATTTCAATATGATAAACATATGTGTTTGTCAAGTTGCGTTCAAAGTAATAGAATCTATAAGCATTAAGCTATTAACATTTTGTTAATAACTTTGGTGTAGACCCAGCTTTAAAAAGTGGATTTTAGAGTGGAGAAAAACATAATTATTGATTGCAAGGAATATGTGTCTTTTAAACTAAAACCAGAACTGTACTAATTTGTGTTTTTAATCTATTATTTTATGTTAAAAACTTGAAAAAGTGTATTATAAAGCTTGGTTTACACCAAAGTTATTAACAAAATGTTAATAACTTGAACCTTATAGATTCTATTTAATTGAACGGAGCTTGACAAATACATATGTTCATCATGTGTATGATAAGTTATATTCAATCTAATAGAATCTATAAAGGCACGTACATCGCTGGCCTTGTTCAACCCTACTTCTCATAAACCCAAGTTTTGAGAAATTGGCAATTTAATGTTTCAAATTATTACTATGAATTGTGCATTGCATATGGAATGTTGATTTCCCCCATGTAGAAGTATAATACAGTATTCTTAGACTTAGTTGAGTGTAGCTCTGGAAAGAGGAAGGAAAACTGAGTAGAATGATGTAGAAATCTCAAAATTGATAATTTTTGAGTTGTAGCACTGTTGAACTGGGGCAGCGACAGATATACGCGCCGCGAACATGAGAAATTCACTTTCAATCAGCTGACTATATCTGTATTTTTACAGAAACGGTAAGATACAGATATAAAAAGCTTGGCATCAGCTCATTAAAAGTGAATCGCTCATGTTCGCGGCGCGTAAATCTGTACGCACCTTAAGGATTAAGTTATTAAGATTTTCTTAATAACTTTGGTGTGAACGCAGCTTTATGATGATATAATTTTGCGCTTGTAATATGAAATATTACAGTAGTCGAATCCAACAAGAAATCTAAATTGAAGACATAAATTTCATAAAAGAAGTGGGAATTCGTAAAAAGTGGATTTAAAAGTAGATAATAATTATAAATTGCAATAAATTTGTGGGTTGTTTTTGAAATAAAAACCAGAAATAATCTAATGTGAGATTCTCTTCAAACAGAATTAAAATAGAATAAATTTACAGCAGTTAATTAGGATTTTCGTTTAATAATAATTATTCATTAATCAGCATTTGAACGAATGCAACTATTTCCAACTGTAGAATAAATCCTATTTTATTAAACGAGCAACTTCAGTTTAGATGTTTAGATGTTTGCATTTCACCGGATCTCGAAAATGGCTCTAACGATTCTCACGAAATTCAGAACATCATAGGTTTATAATATAAAGATTCGATAGCACTAGGTCTCATCCCTCGGAAAACTCGCTGAAGGACATTAAAAGGATAATTATTATTCACCCTTGAAAAAACAGATGATAATAAGTATTTCGTCATCTGTTGGTGATGGAAGTGAGTGAGCGAGTTCATGTGTGTGGGACTGTGTCAAATTATGACTCAGCTGTTGAACTTTTGTAATCTTTCAACCAGGTACTTAGTGCCGGTTGCAAAAAAGCTGGGTTATTTTCAATCCAGTAGATCCAGTAGATCCATCTTTTTTAAATGGTCCTCTCTGATTTGGTTCACATGAAGTTAATCAGGATTAATATTCAACCAGCTTTTGTGCAACTGAGCCTTCGTGATGCAACTGAGCCTTCGTGAGGGAAATTTTTGCATTCCTCTGGGAATTAATCTGAATTTACTGTTATTAGATAGAACATTTCTTTATGAATGTTATTATAATTTGTTCTTTCGTAATACATTTTTTGTGCTTTTGTACTGCAGAGCGAAGCTCGGTTCCCGATATTTTTAGTTTAGTTGCTCAAAATACAATTCAAATAAATTCTTTGAACTTTTCACTTGAAACTAAAACTAAATTTTCATTGATTGAATGTGAAGCAACGATGTTATTAGGAATGTTGATAGTTTCAAGTGTACCTCACTATAGAAAATGTTGAGAGTAAACGTTTTTAGGACAGTTGTATCTTTGAAACTTAAATCCCTGTGTCATATTAGATTGAAAATACAAACAATGATTATAAAACAAATTAAAATAACAATAATTTTATCCAAGTCTTTCACAGAAAGATTGACAAAAGAAGCCTCTATATAGGCGTTAATATAGGCCTCTATTAGGCCTTAATATAGGCTTATGAAGTTTATACCTCTAGAAAATCTCAAACAACACATTATGGAATGAACACACAAAAAACTTTTTCGATTCTCTTTTGAATAACAAACAAGAGTGTTAGTAACCTATATTAATAATTTTTAATATTTATATGTGAAAGAATTCTAAAACATGTGAAACACTAGAGTGTGATAGTGACATACAAGTCACAAATTTGATTTGACAAAAACACATACACATCCTTTTTTTATAAGTACATAGTATTTATTGACAAACATATAATTAATCTTCAGTATTGAACAGAATATACAGCTGAAGAAGTCTTTCTCCTCGGCTATAATCATTGTTGGTGACATAACGCTCAACTGATGGCTTATTCCTTTCACGAACAATGCATGGTCCATCAACTTCATCATATCCCCCCCAGTAGATGGCAGTGGCATAGGTCTGTGTATAGCCTTGTAGATGCTAATCTCAAAAGCTGAATCACCAGATGTTCCATCCTCCAGCCTGAATCGTTTCACATGTCCTGTACTCTCAATTTTTGTAAATCCAGCAAATTTAATCTCCTTTTGACCAAGTCCCAGTAGACATTTAGATTGTTGTCCACATATAAAATCACACTTGTAGTATTGGTCTTGATTGAGAACACTCAACACAATCTTCACATCCTTATTTCTCCAGTTGGGTACCTTCTCAAGATTAACAATAGCAGCCATTCTACCCTTTTCCAACTTGAAGAAAGATTTTAGCAGTATGCAAGTGTCATCAAACATGACAGTGAATTTCATTGCAAGTCCTGGTGGGCAATGACGCATTGCCCTCTTGTTGATATTATCCTTGATACTCTTCATAGTTTGCGTGAAAACTTTCAGCAGGAAACATTTCACATCAGTGAAGGTTACATGAGTATTTCTCAATGGGTTGTAAAGATCATCGCATACATAGAAAACGTTGCTATCCTTGACTGCATCAACAACAGCCTGTTGCTTCTGCCTGAGTCGTATGCATGCACAACTACGAGATTCACGATCTGCACAAAACTCTAAATGACCACTCTCCTTGAAAAAGTCACTCAATGTCATTATACCATGATAATTCAGTTCAGCTTCTAGCTCACTCACTGCATTAAGCAGATAATGTTCACGTTCACTGTCAGACAACATTGTAAGACCGAGTGCATTTTGTTGTCAGCATCATCTTTTATACTCTGAGAACTCATATAGATACAAGAATTACACATTTATATAAGAGAGAGAGAGAGGAAAAAATTTATTACACATATAGTTAGATACAACTGCACTAGTGTCTTACATGGTGGTGACGGTGACCACTGGGTGACCACTAGGTGACCACTGGGTGACCACTGGGTGACCACTAGTGAGTGATCAGTGAGTGATCAGTGAGTGAACAGTGGGTGAGGGAGTGAGACAGTGAGTGAGAGAGAGTGAGTGAGAGTCACACAAAACTAACACTATACAATCCTCATACCAACTGCACTAGTGTCTTACATGGTTGCTTGGTGGAACAATAATGCTTCCACTGTAGGGCTGATAGTGAGATAGTGAGTGAACAGTGAGTGAAACAGTGAGTGGACAGTGGGTGAGGGAGTGAGAGAGAGTGAGTGAGAGTCACACAAAACTTCTCACAATGCCAAATGTAGGCTGACTGACATTTATAATTAAACTTGAATTTTCTAGTTATCTTTGCACATGTGCTGTATCCCTATAAATACTCCAGAATAATTGTCTTTCGCTCAGTTTAATAGTAGAAGCAGTAGTGGAAGCAGTGAACATGGCTTCTTCCAAAGTGTTTAGTGTTTCTCAGCTCTGTGGTAATAAAATAAAGAAGCCTACCATAAAGTGGTTTGGTTTGTGGCTGTTGACAGAAAATCTGTGCAATGACAACCTTATTACAGACATTGGGAAAATTGATTACACTGCTGGAGAAAAACTGTTGGTGCAGGACGGTTCAAACCTTGTGCCTATTACAGAACCTTTTTGTAACAACATTATGCTGGTAAAGGTTTGTGGTTTGGAGGAGGAGGAGGAGGAGGACTGCCAAGAACTACTGGATGAAAGACGTTTTATTCTAAAGAAGGAGATGTGTGAATCATTCAATTTGTACTTGAGAGGAAAATTCTCCAAAATGGTGTCAGCTAAGCATAAAGTTAAAGCAAAGTTGCCATACTTATTGGACAGTGGAAGCGATATGTCAAAGAAGATTCTACAACTGCTTGGGGAGGACAACTATAGAGAAGTGCAGCAGAAGTACTACAAACCAGTGGGGATACCGTACAAAGTAGAGCTTGCCGATGTCCCTATTGCTACATTAATGGATGAGTTACCAACAATATTGGATCAGCTTAGGAAGGAACATTTCTATCTTCTGGACTTGGACATAACACAGGACATTGCTGGAATATTTAACAAGGGTGGAATGTGTGATTTTCTAACTACAAATCATTGTTTTTGTTTCCAAGGAGAATATAAAGAAGACTATAATGTAATTGAGAATAATGATGGAACTGTTGGAATTGATTGCTTGACTTGGGTTAATAATAATGTGAGAGTAAAAATTTTTAATAAGTTTATTTGTCAAATGACAAGCCCTGGTATGAATAAACAGCTAGGTAACCATATTGTAGACTTTATTGCCTGTCCAGATACAAGATTATGTGAAACCTTTACCTCTGACTTGGCTAAAATGCATGGTATTACTCGTTTGGAAGCAACAATTTATAACTACAGCATTAGCAATAACTATAGCAGCTCTAATCAATTTGACCCTATTCAAGATTGCTTGTCACTCTTAAATGACAGTAAGAATTATTTCCAAAATGCTCCTATATTTTCTGTATCCCTTGCTAAAATGTGGACTAAACTGACAAACAATTTAAAGAATAGCTGTTGTTTAGTTTTTAACAATCTCTTACAATATGTTTACTGGGGAAATAGCAATACCAAGAAATTGACTGGAGTATAATTAAATCTGCCTACCAATCCACAACAACGAAATAAAATAATATCCTATGTAATCTCTGCATTTAGCTTTAATCTGCTACCCATTAATTATGTGGAAATTTACGAAAAGGATACAGACAACAAGGACAATATTAGTTTTATACAAAAGTGTTATATTAAGAGTGGTGAGACTTATTTCTCCAAGTCAACCACAGCTTTCTCTACAATATCCAAAGAGTTTAACCTAGAGGAGCTGGGTCTTGTCGAAACGAGTAATGTAACACCACAAGTTTTGAGAAAAAGAACAAATGTCAACTCTAAGCTTGCTCCTTTTCCTGTTAAGGAGATACAAGCTTTGTCTCCATTAAAAATACTATCTACCAGAAAGCGTATGCTAGAATTGGATGAGATTAATCTCAAACATAGAAAGGTAGAGTTTTTAGAGGCTACAGAGAGCATAAAGAAGCAGCACAAACAATTTATAGAATTTGAGAAGGAGATTGAGAATTTAAGAGAGCAACTTGAACCATATTTTTATTCACATTAGTGGAATTTTGAGCCTAGTGGGGTTTATAATGTGACTGCATTTTCTGTAAATAGTAAGGGGAAATTTCCATATGTAGGTGTTTTAGGTGAAAAGGAAGGCACGAAACATGTGTACATTGTAAAAGGGTATCACAAAAATGTTTTTCTAAATGCATACAAAGCAATAGAAGACCTTAAGAAAGTGGGTTATTTTGTAATCCCATGCAATGATGACCTAAAAGAAATTATTTGTCTACCAAGGGGAGAAACTATTTGTGAAATTACCACCACCACCAATGGCATGACAAGCAGCTATAATGGTCACACATTACCAAAAATACAAAATCTTAAATTTTTGTCAGATGTATGGAAAAACTTTGAAGACACCCCATTCACACCACAGACAGATGTGGAGCAAATCAACAAAATTACTATGCTGGAAATTAAAGGGAAAATAAAAATAGGACAGTGCAAATGATTAGAAGACTTATCAGAAGGTACAGTGTTAGTCATTATTGCAATTAAAGAAGTGTACAATAGAAACAAGACACGGTATATTTTACAGTTTGAGAGCCTAGAAGAATTGTATGTGTCTAACTATTGGTTAGAGAAGGAATTTGAGAGCTCTAACATTGATTTGAATTATAAAATTAGAATTAAGCTAGATGTTCTAAAGCATAATCCCAGTAGACATAAGGAAAGAGTTGTATTTTGTATTCAATTTGAGGTATTGTAAATAGTGGAAAATGTAACATTATAATGGGTCTATTAATAAAGAAATTATTGTAACTTATTCGACTTTGATTATATATCCCATGTTGTTGGTGAGTAGTAGTAGTAGTTTTGTGTGTGTTGCACTTTGTTTTAATAGATTTCTACCAGCGTTTGTAAACCTTCTCTCTTTTCAAATTTAATCCAATAACAGTGTTTGTTGAAGTCTGCAATGTTGTCTGCATGTAAAACACACAAAAATGTATCCGGTAATAGAAGTTCAAACTCAATATCACCTTCTGAGTCAGGGTCCACTAATTTTAGCACAATATTTAAACTGTGTTGACTGAGAATGGTTTTCGCTCTATAAATTTGAAATATCTCCTGTGGCCACCAATTTACTACTAGTGTTGGAGGAAGTGTAAAAATCTCTTGTTAAGCTTTCATGTTGAAAGCTTCTAAACAGAAAGAAGAAGATGCTGTTCCTTGTGTATCCATTTTTCCACCACCCTTCCTATTCTGCAACAATGTGTATACACACACACACACACCCACACACACACACAGTATTTTTTGATAGAATATTGCCTAAGCTGAGGTGTGTGTTTTGTGTATTTTATATAAAGTGAGATTATAATACACTGCTACTATAGTGTGGTCCACGTTTTAATGACAGTAGATAAAAGATAAAGAAGAATAGTGATGGTGATGATGATTCTCTCTGTATTAATTATTTTTCTGCACTGTGAAAAACAAAATTGGCATCATTGTGAACCTAGAAAAGGATAGTATCACCGGCAATGTTGAATAATAGACAAGGGTAGCAAAACCAAAGTTGTTCAAAATACTGTCATTTATAACGTAGGCAAATCAATAAGTCTCTTTATTCTGACGAGAGAGAGAGAGAGTGACTGGGAGGTCAAAGAGTCATTCACCAGCAAAACAAAAAATCAATAAGATGACTTTGTCGAGAGAGAGAGAGACAAGTGTTCTGTTTGAGTTTACTGATTACAATTCACACAAGTCTTAGCTGAGGGGCACGTGGTGGTGGCAAGGGGGGTGGTGGTGACACGTCACTCCTCCTTCCCCCCCTCCTCTGTGTGTGTGTGAGTGTGTGCAAGGGGGGGTGGTGGTGGTTGAGTTCTTGCCTCAGCAGAGAGATTATGCATCACACAAAACATAATTGAGATGACTTACAAGAGTGTCTACTAGCCTAAACATAATTGAGATGACTTACAAGAGTGTCTACTAATCATTATCCCCTTCGACCCTCGCCATCCCACTACAGTTGAGACTTACCACCTCCACCCCCCGCACTATCTCCTGTTTTGTTAATCACATAAAACAGTTTCAATTTGACCGGAAGGAGTTATTGCTGCCTGAAAACTCAAATGGAACACTTGTCTCTCTGTATAAGCGCTACCATTGACTTACCAGCCAGCAGCCTGTGTGTGCATTCATTCTTATTATTATTTGATTGAGAGAGAGAAATTGTCGTCGTTGTTAACAAAAACTTCTTCTTCTTCTTCAAAGGTATGTTTCACAACTATTTGTAACATCTTCTTCTTCTTCTTCTTTTCTCATTAAATTATTTCAAAGTAAAAAATCTAAAAAAAACAACCTCTTTTGGAGCATCAGTGTCTATGTCCCATAAAAATACTTAGTAACGTACAAATGTCGTTGTCAGGATTTCTTTGACATTACATCGCATATGTTTTAATTTCAAATAAGAGTAGATATATCGACCCATTTATTTTAAGAGAGATCAACCCGGAGAGATATCGTTCATTTGACAGAAACTCCAAAGAGTATACTTTTGATTTTATTATGAGAAACCTAATGTATTTTCACTACTATAGGTAGTGGACACAAATAATGATAACAAACACACTAATGTGAAAAATACTAGAGTAAATATTATCATAGCATTTTTTCTTGTGTAAATAAATTTAAAAAAACATGACACCAAATGAACTATGGACCTGTGTCGAATTACGAAAAGATATGGAAAGTGTTAGTGTAATTTAGTTAGAAATATGAAAATAACCTATTCATCTTACAGTTAGCATTGAATAATGCTAGAAGGTTTGCTAATAATGGTTGGTATCTCCAATTCAGTTTTGTTGCAAATACCTTCATGTTCTTTCGAACATATTCTAGCCATGGATGGTAAATCCGGTATTACAATTGTATAAAATTAACTTGACAAATCAACCACTTGTGCTATCACTCATAAATACACACTAAATTCACGGTCATTTGTGAATTATAATTGGTGGTCTGGTCTTTTTTACAAGAAGCACAGCCACAACAAATGAACGAATTTTTTTTTAGGTGACTGCTAACAAATTTACTCGCAGACATAGGAAAATATCTATTGTTTAAAGAAAGAACAAGCTTTTGGCGATGCAATTTCAGCAACCCCTATCACGTGACCTTGGCTCCACCCATCACTGCTCTCAGCCTGGATGACTTCACATTGGATTACAACCTTCTCTGCTCACATTGCACAACATTATGCAACAATCTAGAAATAGTTATGTTTGCGCAGGAGTGGGGTCGCTGAAATTGCATTGCTGAAAGTAAAGTAAGGTGATTTTAACCTATATGATAACAAACACACTAACGTGAAAAATACTAGAGTAAATATTATCATAGCATTTTTCTTGTGTAAATAAATAAAAAAAATGACACCAAATGAACTATGGTCCTGTGTTGAATTACAAAAAGATATGGAAAGTGTTTTGTGTAATTTAGTTCTGTGGCTGGATGCACATAAGATGGAAGTCCGTTTTAGCACTTTTCCAGTAGAGCAAAAAGTGTTGCATCCAAGTATGACTCGTTGCATTTACTAGTATTGAATTAGAAGTAATTGTACTACTTGATTGATTATTTGAAACCTTTAACATTTTTTGACAAAACTGTTGCTTTATTTTACTAGTATTTGAAAAACTAAACAGGTAATAATCTTTTTTCATTGTTACTTTGTATGTAAATATTGTTGCTGTATTATGTTGTTTCTCCCGTAGGTAATTTGTAGTAGTAGTAACTACAAATATGGCACCAATTAAACGGAGAAGATTGGCGCAAACTGCAGAAGAAGAAGAAGAAGAAGAAGAACAGCAGACAACACCTGTTGTTAGTGGAGCGGGAAAGGACCAAACAGCACATAGATATAATCCATTTAGTTTATTAGAGAATGAATTTAGAGGGTGTTTGAAAACTTATTACTATAACAATTATGCACACAGTAAATCCGGTCACGAACCATTTATAGATTACAAACCAATGTTTAATGGTTTAAAAAATTATATTTACAATTTATTAGCACACGAGTTTCATACAAGCGGCGCATTAAAGTTTAATATTGTGGTGGAATCTACATACCAGAAAATAAATAAAGACAGTCAAGAAATTGTTGAGATAGCCAATGTGGCTTTTAAAACAATTAATTTTATTGTTACATCATTAGACAATTTAGAAAAACAGATTCGCGATTCATTTTTTAATTTAATTATAGAAGAGATAAATTACCAGGGTAAATCCAGTGGTTGGTCCTTACGAAATATTGACGGGTTAATGCTGAGAATAAATAGATACAGACCATTGAAAGAACCAAATGGTTCTTCATATATTAAGCTTCCCAAGAGTATATCTAAGAAAAATTGTATCATAAACCCACAGAATCGAACAGATTCTAAGTGTTTTATGTATGCATTACTAGCGCGACACATTAAAGGTAAATGTAATAATCGCGTTGATAATCGTTATTTTCGTTTATTAAACAGGAACAATCCAATATATAATTTCAACAACATTGATTTCCCAACCCCATTAAGTCAACTGGATAGATTCAAAAAGAATAACCCGACAGTTTCTGTCAATGTATACGGTATTGACGATAAAAATCTAATTTATCCGCGACGAATTAGCGAATCAATTAGACAGGACCACTTTGATTTGTTACTACTCGTTGAAAAGGCAGACACCGATGATGATGATGGTGAGGGCGGGGATGAGGGGACAACTGATGTAGCTACATGTAAAGTAGAAACCAAATCACACTATTGTTTAATTACCGATTTTGAAAGACTTGTTAGGAAACAATTAACAAAACATGAAGGGAAAATAATAATCTGCCGTCGATGTTTCACGTATTATACCTGTAGTCGAGATGGAGAGAGACGAATGAAAGAACACGAAGAATTTTGTTCACAGCAGAAAGTAACTAGGGTTTCTATGCCAAAAAATCAAGAGGATGGTTCGCTGCCATTTTTAGAATTTAAAAACCTACTGAGAAAGTATAAACTACCCCTAACCTGTTATGCTGATTTCGAATGTCTTCTCGTTAAACCAACATCATCATCATCACTAGCAAACTCAGAGTCTGATGATAATGAGGATGGTGATGGCGATGATGGAGAAATTTATAGCACTGCA
Source organism: Nilaparvata lugens (assembly GCF_014356525.2). Classification (NCBI taxonomy): domain Eukaryota; kingdom Metazoa; phylum Arthropoda; class Insecta; order Hemiptera; family Delphacidae; genus Nilaparvata; species Nilaparvata lugens. The sequence goes on along the minus strand of NC_052518.1, from coordinate 79,525,076 downwards.
CAAAGAAGGTCAAAGGGAACAATAGCAATGAAAGTTAAGCACAGCCATGTCGTCATGTCCTACTGTTTATATTTCGTTAGGGATCAAACACAAATACCGGACAGTTCGCCACTAACACAGAAAATACCGTCGCGTCCTATACTTTATAGAGGAGAAGATGCTGCCATTCATTTTCTAACCACTTTAACCGAATATGCTACCCAGGTCATAGAGTCATTAGATGAACATCATATTGGCATGTACCCATTGACAAGAGAACAGGAGCAAATGCATTCTGATGCAGAATTTTGCGACACATGCGAAAAGCCTTTTGAAAACGACAAAGTTTATGATCATTGCCATCTCACTGGTTACTACAGGACTGCTCTTTGCAATGCATGTAACTTACAAAGACAACACCAAACATACATCACAGTATTTCTACACAATTCAGCATCTTATGACACCCACCTAATTGTCTCTGCACTCGGTTCTGTATGTAGTAATAAATTAACCGTAATTACTCAGTCAAGTGAAAAGTACATATCATTTACTATACAATTGTCCAATCGACTCCATCTCAGATTTCTTGATTCGTTCAAATTTCTACCTGATAGTTTGGATTCGTTAACCTCTAACCTTTTACAACCGGCTGGTCCTACACCATCTATTGAGCAAATAGCTGCTATTCTCAAACACACATCGAAACATTTCGAACTACAAAGTTTACCTCTTGTATCACGTAAAGGAGTTTTTCCATACGAATATTGTGATTCTTAGGCTAAAATGGACGAGGAAAGTTTACCACCTATAGAAGAATTTTACAGTTCTCTTTGTGATAGTACAATAAGTGCAGACGATTATCGGCATGCACAAACGGTTTGTAAACACTTCAATTGTCGCACACTTGGACAATACAGTGACTTATATTTGAAAACAGATGTACTACTCCTAGCTGACATAATGGAATCTTTTCGCAACATTAGTCTCGAGACTTTCAAAATCGACCCAGCTCACTATTTCACACTTCCTGGTTTTTCTTTTGATGCTATGCTTAAATACACTAAAATTAAGTTGGAACTTTTAACAGATTACTCGATGTATGCATTTTTCCATTCCTCTATTAGGGGCGGAATAGTTACGTGTGTTCACAGACATGCAGTTGCAAATAATCACTATACTGGGGCACCTTACAATACCCAAGAACCCAACAGTTTTCTAGCTTTTCTGGACATTAACAATTTATACGGGTATTCTATGTGTGCGGCTCTACCCAGAGCAAATTTTGCTTGGATGAGTTGTCATGAAATAGACAATGCTGTTGCCAACATGAAAAATTGGAGCGAGGACCAAACAGTAGGCTATGTTTTAGAAGTAGACATAGAATACCCAAAAGACTTGCACGATGCACACAACGATTTTCCTTTTCTGGCAAAAAATCAAAAAGTTTTCCCATCCAATCAGACTCGACTCATAACCTCACTTACAAATCACACAAATTATGTATGCAACTATTTACTGTTGAAACAAGCTATAGAACACGGATTGAAATTGACAAACATTCGTAGAGGCATTTCTTTTGAACAAAGCAAATTTCTAGAACCATACATAAGTTTGAACACACAGCTAAGACAACAGTCTAAGAATAAATTTCAAAAAGATTTCCACAAATTACTCAACAATGTGATTTTCGGTAAATCGTGTATGAATTTATGGAAACAAATGGATTTAAAGTTGGTTAATAACGAGAAATCGCTATTGAAATATATAGCTCGTCCCTCATTCAAAGATCGTTTGATTTTTGGTAAGAACATATGTGGTATTACTCTATACAAGGAAAATATTTTGCTGAACAACCCTATTTACATTGGTTTTTCAATTTTAGATTTGAGTAAAACAGTAATGTATTTGTTCCATTATGATGTAATTAGAAAGATATATGGTCCCAGTGCCAAACTCCTGTATCAAGACACGGATAGTCTGATGTACCTGATTAAAACCGAGAACTTTTATTGTGACATAAGGACAAATGAAGATTTAAAAAATTGGCTAGACACGTCAAATTATCCTGTAGATCACCCAGCTTATTCAACACACAACCGTATGGTTGTTGGTAAGATGAAAGATGAATTTGCTTCTAAAGCTCCTTATCAGTTTCTGGGTTTACGGTCAAAACTATGGGCATGCAGATCGTATAATGAAATTATTGGTCAACAGCAACAGCAGCAGCAGCAGGAACATTTTGATAAAGAAACAGAAGATAGATTAGAAAATGAACGTAAAGTAGGTCTAATTACAAAAGCCAAGGGTGTAAAACGATGTATTTTGTCACGCGAATTAACAGCACAACTCCAAAGTCTAATCAATACATTTCATTTCAAGACTATTTTAATTGCCTATTCGAAGGTACAGAGGTGTACAGAAGCCAGAATTTAATTAGATCGAAGAAACATAAAGTAATGACAATTTCACAAAATAGGAAGGCGCTTAGTTGTCAGGATGAGAAACGGTATATCTGTAGTGATAAAATTAGTACATTAGCTTTAGGTCACTATAAAATTCCACTATTAACAGATGAGGATCCTGTTATGTCTTCTACAACCTCAACCTCTACATCCTATTCTCCATAACCCTTAGAGAAAAAACATCTTCTAGTAGCAAATAATTTTATTTGATGTGTTACAGATGATATCAAAATTATTAGGTTGTATGTTGATTCCACCGAAATAAGTTACAATATTGATCAACAGTGCATGAGAATAAGACATGCAGATTCCGCGATTGTATCAGCTTGTGTTCAACAAGAAAATTGTGGAGCTTATTGTGTTAAATTCATATTCAAAATGAATATTTAAACAGGTTATGGTTTGAAATTGAATTGACAGTGCGGAAAGCTGATTTACATGTGTTGAAACAATTGTAAAGTCAAACAGTCCATCATTTCTTTTGAAAGGTACATAATTATTAAATAGTGAAATACTCATCAACTTCAACCTTATAAAGACTCTATAGTGTGTGTGTGTGTGTGTGTGTGTGTGTGTGTGTGTGTGTGTGTGTGTGTGTTTATTCGTGTTTCATATATATAAACCTTTTCACTTATTGTTGTATGTTACTAACAACACTGACACTATATTTGTTTGTTACGTTCAGAAGAAAATCATAATGTTTTAAAACAAATGTATGTGTTTTTGTCAAATCAAATTTGTGACTTGTATGTCACTAACACACTCTAGTGTTTCACATGTTTTAGAAAATGTTTCACATATTAAAATTGTTTGTTATCGGATTTGTGACTTGTGTATGTCACTAACACACTCTAGTGTTTCACATGTTTTTAGAAATCTTTCACATATAACTATTTAAAATTATTAATATAGGTTACTAACACTCTTACAATACACTCAATCATGTTTGTTTAACAAAGAGAAATCGAAAAAGTTTTTGTGTGTTCATTACCATAATGTGTTAATAAAAAAAAACATAAAACTGAATCACACTGTGTCTCTTTCTTTCTTCTCTTTTCCTTACTCAAACTACGCTAAAGACACAACTGAAAACTGTGTCAGTTGTAGAGGAAAATCAATATAGCAAGCTTGACTTGTGACAGTTTTTTAGATGCCCTACCCCAATGGGGGAGAAGAGGCAAATTATTCATTCCAACATCAATTATTCAGCTTCCATTCCTGCCGGCTTCTTGTTAGCCAATCAATAGCTACAAAGGTAAGTGCAAAAGGTAAGGGAAGACGCGGGGTAAATTATGCAACCCACAGTACACCAAATCAATACTCTCACTTCTGGGTCTAGAAGTGACTATGCACTTACAAACCTTACTGGGGTGGTAAGGTGGAAATCAATAGCTATTATATTTCAATAGCCTATTAGATGTACAACAAATATTTGTGTGTGTCTGTGAGTGAAATCAATTACTTGCTCACTGAGCGCTGCGCGCGCTGTGTAATAGACGACTGTTACTACTTCTCAAATATTTAATTTCAATAGCCAATATCATATTACAACACAAACAGTGTGAAATCAATACTCTTGCACACGTAAGCGCGCACCAGCGCACCCCTGGCGGGAAAAGATTTTCAGGTGGAAAAGTCTAGTTGGTGGTTATACTTCTAAATATTTAATTTCAATAGCCTATTAGATGTACAACAATATTGTGTGTGTGTCTGTGAGTGAAATCAATACTTGGACACTGAGCGCGCGCGCACCCCTGGCGGGGAAAAGATTTGGTGGTTATGTTGTCTAAATCTTCTAGTAGTTTGAGGATAGAAAAAAAAAATGGAGGGAAATTTTGTTGTGGCGGGAGTGCGTGCGCACCCCTGCTTATGGCGGGAGAAAAGCATGGCGGGAAAAAAATGGAGGGAAGTCTATTTGAGGTTAGGAAAAAAGGAGGGAAATTTTTGGCGGGAAATTTCGAGGTCAGGTGACGTCACTGAACAGCTGATGACGTCACAAGGTCAAGTGACGTCACTGAACAGTTGATGAGGGGGGGAGGGGGCGAGGGGGGGATGACCTTTTGTGGGAGGGGGAGGGGGGGAAACAGCTGATTTTGTGTTCGTGCTGTCCTTTTTATCCTACTAATATACGAAGACTGCAAATTGAGAGTGAAATAATAATATTTACGACTCCATAGTTTCCAGAAAAATGACATAGTTGGGCGTATTATAGGGTAAACCAAACAATCTTTTTATGAAATATCGTTTGAGCTTCTCTGCTTCCTCGAATTTTCTGTATCCCCATATCTGAGCTCCATAATACATTATCGCTCTTGCTACCGCTCTAAACAATACCCACTTGGAAGCTAACGGCACCTTTCCATCATTTATCACCTGATTCCATGCAGCATTCAAACCTCTCTTTGCGCATTTCAATCTATCGGCTAGCTGCGGGGTGAAACACAAGTTTGGCGTGAGTGTTACTCCTAGGTATTAATACCTATAAACAATTTCTATAACTTCATCAAAAACCAACTTTTATCACCTCTCATATTCCACCTTTTCTAAAAATCATAATTTTCGATTTCTCCAGGCTAACCTCTAGTCTCCACCGCTCACAATACTGCTCTAACCTCTCTATCATGCCTTGTAATTCTCTTGGAGTATCTGCCAGCACCACAATATCATCCGCATACATGAGTACACTGAGCTTAACACCATCCGTAGTGGCACCCCCTCTCAATTCCTCCTCAATATAATACAAAAACAATGCAAACAGCAAAGGATTGAGTAAAGCCTTGTCTGAGACCTGTATCTGTACTAAACGACTCCGTTACGCCATCCTTATACTACACACCAGTGCTTGTAAGAGGGATCATACGGGGAGGCACACACTTTCTGCACTGAATATGGGCTCATCATGATGCAGTGCATTGATCAAGCTAAAATTTTATATGTTTATTTGATAATTATAAATGAATACCCCTATAACAAAAATAAGTTAAATTTCTAACTTTTTTCTCATAGGAATTTAACTGTCGAAACGGGCTCACTCAAATTCTGGCTTTACGGGGTCATTACATACACACCATGACGTAGGCGTAAGGAAATAGGAGGGTAGACCAATACAATAGATGGAGACATTTGCATTGTCTTCGGATCACACCAACGTTGCCAATTCTACTAGTTTCTTACTTTTTTCAGAGGGGCAGTTTTGACCAAAGTAAACAATTCCATTCACTCTCAGAGCTTCTACTCTCACATAGTTTTAATCTCCAGTCTTCAGTGAGATATCATTCTCTCATGAGGTTGTTTTAACATTTTATGTGAGTAGTTTACATTGGATAACATTATAAATTTGAAGGACTTGAATCACGCCTTCAGAGAAATTTATGCTCCAACATTGATTACTTGAGTTGAAATAATGACAGAAGAGCAAAAGAAAAAGAACTTGGATAAGCATTGCTTGCTTATGTTCATCATTTCTCCGAGAAGATTTTGTAAGGGAAGACGCTCAGAGGCAGCAGTTGAAGCAATTTCTTACATGGTTATTATAGCTGAGATTTAGCAAATGCTTTGTGTAAACCGATGTTTCATTCATAACTTACACCCTGCCATGTATAATTCTTGAGAACTCTCGAAATTCACGAGAATAGTAATTGGTAAGCTTTGTGAAGTTCTGGAAAGCAGTGGGCTTTTTTATTATGTTCAATCATAGAAAAAGGTATTGTTATTAAATTATTTAATATTTTATTTTATATACAATCGCATCATTGGTCTCTGGTATTATTCACAAGGCGGACGTCTCCTTCTCAAAAACACAAAAACGTTCTATGAAATAATATCCATTCATTAAAATTACCATATTCTGAGTATGCAGTTTCCCAATGAATACCAGATAGAATATTGTACATGTTGTAATCTTGTAATACTTCAAATTTCCTCAGAAGAAACAAAACGTGACATTTTTTCCAAAAAACGTATACTAAGAAATAAACCAAAAGAAAATCTAATGAGAGAAATGAATTGATTAGATCTTGTATGAAATTGACTTTCAAATTTAATCAGAATCATAAATTTAAATAGAAGTGCAACTGGCTATAATGAGATACATAAAGTCAGTATCGGTATCAGAAGTCAGTATCTGGAGGGTCAGTATCTGTTGAAAAAAACGGGTTTGTGATGCTCATATTATGTTATTAGAGAAAGCAGATAACTTTATTCATTTTCTAACACAGCACCGATGATGAATTGATGTAAGGTATATGTAAACCATGATGAAGTATGATAAACCAGGCACCAGAATACTGAGTGTAATTCATGGAAACGTATAGTTGAATCATGAAGAGAATTTTTTTCATCCATACTTTTATACCGACGTAACTTGAATCACAACTATTACTTATTTTAGAAGGCGGTGGAAAATGTAAACAAAACGAATGACAACAATAATGCTCCCCTATGAAATCCACTGATTTGGAAAAAAGGAATCTATATAATATAAAACCACCACTCACCAATTATCTGCAATGAATCATCAAATCGAGCTGATTCCGTTAAACAATAAGGGAGACATAACCGGTAGAGAAAAAAGGTTTTTTCAGGAACTAATAAGTTTTTTCAAATGGAGAATTTTCTACTCTCTTTTAATTTTCCAGTAATTGTAAAATTCATGTATCATTCAGAAACCTGATTAATAATTAATGATTATTAATTGATCAAATAGTTTGATTAGAAATGTGATGGATTATCAGTGATATGACAGCTTGATGAGAGTTGTCGAGAACTGGTGGAGAGAAATGAGTATAGAGGTTTAGCGTTTGAATGAACAAGTTATAGTAATGAGCTTGAGTAATATGAACATATTATCTCCTTAGATTTCCTAGAATAAAAGATCTTCTCAAGGGATAGCAAAATCTCATTCCTCATTTGAATGATATCAATGATAGAATACATCGAGCTCTTGTAGTTGCATTTGTCTGCTTGAATCAATAGATGAATTGACAGATTTTCTCATGTTTTAATGCATCGAGCAATTTTTAAATGAAAAAGAGTTATTGAAGACAAATATCATGGAACAGTCAAGCTGAAGGATGGTGAATGATTTTCTAGAGCTTTCTAATTTATTGTATCTCCGTGAGTTCAATATTCTTTGAAAAATACCATGCAGAAAACGATAACTTTCTGAAATAGTATCTCCATACAACTCTCCAATAAAAATCTATTGTTCCCTCTCCAATGGAACTATGAGACAAATATTATAATGGAAAAATAATGAAGGCGAATATATGTATCTATGAAAAGTACACTGGAGAAAAACGATAATTTCCTGAGATGGTCTCTCTTTAATGATAATCTCATGATACGCCTACAGCAAATTGCAAGAAATCTAGTATATCATCATTGTTTCATTGAATTCTCTTCAGCTTGATGTTACATTATTGTTCTCGATCGATTTTGAAGCTAAACTGTACTCAAGAAATAGGCGACTAAACACAATCATTGTACAATGGTGAATATGTAATACATGGATTTCCATTAACAATTATATACAGAGCTATTCTGTATAATTATTGTTATAACTATTCAGAATAATTAACATCTTAAACATAACAGTAATAATCTATATTTAGAGGTTCGTCAATAGGAAACAAACTTGAGATAAATAAGTTATGTCAATAGGTTTTCAATTTTCAATAGGTAGAATTCTTTTAATCTTCAATAGGTTTTCAATACTCTTCAATAGCTAGTCTAGTCAATAATTGAGAACGCTCAATATGATTCAGAAAGAGAGCAAAACTCCAGCGCAATTTGAATGAGATTTGAGTCATTCACATTCCGTATTTTGTAAATGAGAATTACTCCCACTACAGAGTAGCCAATTTCCAAAACCTGTTATTTCTATGTTTCACAAATTCACAGTAATCGTCAAAAACTAATAAATTACTTACTAATAAAGATATTTTTATGATTTTTTCTGCTTTAATCATTAAAAAATCATGTTTCTAGATTTATATAGTGCTATATAATCACAGGTATAAATTTTTTTTATAATAACCATTTAAAGGTTAGATATAGCTGGTTTTGGAAATGGAAAATAATTTAACAGGTTTTGGAATTTTACAGGAAGCCATCTTGTTTTCTGTCAATTTCCAAAGCCTGTTAAAACTACTTCCATTTCCATAGCCTGTTGTAGAGAGGATTCAATAAAATAGCCTTTTTTTGTAATACAACTTGGTTCAATTATTAAAAATACTGTAGAATACTGTAATTACAACGAATGAAAAGATAAAAAAACAAAGATTAAAAATATATTTGTGACAATACTTTGCAATTTATATGCGTCAATACTTTTTTGCCATTTATCTACAGGGCAACATCATCTTCTGGATCTTCATTTAACTGAAAGTCTATTATTTCCTCCTACTCTTCACAAAGTTCTTCTTGTCCCTCAGCTTGGTTTTGTCCATTGAACACCTCCTTGTAAAACTTCAATGACTGGGTCTCTTCCCAATTTTCACCAAAGTGCAGTTCCAACAGTCTTTTTACATCAGCAAGCTTAGCTGATTTTACAGTAACTCCTTCTTCCACTTTTTCCAAAGCAGCACTTCCAATCCTTTTTCCACGTTTACATAGGGTCCTGCTTGTGCCACTTTCAAAATTGTAAAATCGTTCCCCTCTGACCAAAATTGTAGACAATGCTTTATTCCTACGGAAGACAATTTTTTCTTCTTGAAGTGCTGGGTTGAAAGATAAACGGGGAGGATGAAGGAGGGGTGAGGGAGAGAGGTTATCTTGCCTCTTTGGGAGAGGGGGAAGGGGAGGAAAGCACAAACTAATCAACCCACAATCAAGGCTGCCGATCCTCCGTGAATTTACCATCTCCGCCCGCCTTGGAATGCCCCATTTCCAAGAACATAAACTCAAAAAAAACTAAAATTTAAAAGTAAAAGAAAAACAAAACAACATGCACTGAACGGTAGGAAAGGAAAAACGAAGGGAAAAGGAATAGGAAAGGAAAACAGAAACACTTTTGAACAATTTTAACACAATAAATTTGTGCACATTTCAACTCTTGAACACTAAGTGCGCCTGATTTATGACAGACACCACTAATTGATGCTTCACAGTTATTCACGAAACGTAAAACATAAGCACAGGAACGTAACAATCTCATGTATGAGGAGAAATGTGTTATCTGAATAACAGCAGTCTCTTCAGTGATATTTAAAACAACACCTTTGTTTTGTTTCACATCAGGCAGAATTTCAGTAGCAGGGTAAGTCATAGATGACAACGGCCAACATGACAACGAATTAGAACACCACGTTCGAGCATTGAACCAATCTTGCGAATTGCACAAGTTTTGGGGAAGGAACGCCTCTCGAACCAATGTCGGCAATATTGAAATCAGTACCAATGTGATTCCAATCTGAAATATTAGTCAACTCTAATATTCTCACAACACGATTTGCAACAAACGTTTGCAACTTGTAAGGAGGTATATGCAACCAAGATAAAACAATAGTTGAATCACTGAACAGAAACGTAGATTGAGGATTGATTTTTTCCAGTGAAGGAAGGACTGAAACATACAATCGCGAAAGCAACAACGCAGCTTGAAGCTCTAATCGAGGAATAGACAGAGTTTTCAATGACGCAACTTTAGTTTTAGCTTTCAACAGGAAGCATTTCACCGTAGATTCTGACGACACAACTCTCAAGAAGATACAAGCACAGATTCCTTTCTGTGATGCGTCGGAAAACCCAAGTATTTGACCTGAAAAAGCATCGCCATAAACGCATCGAGGAATTGAAATTGAACTTAGAGCAGGAAGCTCTCTCATCAGCTCGTTCCAGCATTCGTTGTAGTCAACAGGAATCGGCGTATCCCAATCGATGTCCAACTTCCACAGCTCTTGTAAAAAACATTTCATTTTGAATATTACTGGAGCTATAAAACCAAGAGGGTCATACAGACGCGCGATAACGGACAGAACAGTGCGCTTAGAGTTTTTCTTTTGAAACTCTGGAACGGAGACTTTAATATGAAAACAATCAGTAGTTGGGTTCCACATTATGCCAAGAACTTTCACATTTGAATTAGGCTCATCACTGATATGAAGTGGTACTTGAGTGTTTTCAGAATGAATCAAATCCAAGAACTCAGGAGAATTACTGCTCCATTCATTCAACTTGATATGAGCACAGTTTAGAAGATTACAAAGTTGTGATTTTATTTCATAGATTTCTTCCAACGAATTAGCACCTGTGAGAAAATTGTCGTGATATATATCATCACGAATAGCTGCTGCAGCCAACGGAAATTTATCTCCCTCATCTTTCGCCAGTTGAATGAGAGCACGTTGAGCAAGAAAACCAGACGGTTTCAAACCATATGTGATTGTTTTGAGCTCATAAACGACAATATCATCGGAAGGATCTTTACGAAACAATATGTGAAGGAAAGAACGATCTTCTCCATCAACGAGGATAGCATGATACATTTTCATAACATCACACATGAATACGAATGAGTGAAGTCTGAATCTAGTTAACACATCACATATGTCATTTAACAATTTTGGACCTGAATGGTGAACTTGATTCAACGAAATGTGACTCTTTTTAGCAGACCCATCAAATACTACACGAACCTTTGTTGTAGGTGATGACGGATTGAATACACAAAAATAAAGAATAAAATATTTACCTGGTTTTTTAGCAACTTCCATATGATCCAAAAGAAGATACTCTTCCATAAATGATACGAAATCAGATTTCAAACGAGCATCACGCAGCATACGACGCTCCAACGACAGAAAACGATTTAAAGCAACATCATGAAATTCATGAAACTTGAGTTGATAAGTGTCAACTTTGAAAGGGAGACAAACAACATATCTTCCTTCAGTATCAATGCATGTGAGTTTCAGCAAAATGTTTCTCACAAAACTCATCATCGGGACTAGGAAATTTATGATTAGGAATTTCTTCACTTTCCCAAAACTTATGAACCAAATTATTCAATGAGTTCTCAGAGGTGGGACACGTCATTAATGCAGTCAATGACTGATTGACTGAAGACCGGAATGATTTGGAAATTCACCCAAAATAATGTCACCAAACACGGTAGGAATCACGCAAAACGAATACTCTTCACTAGATGAGACTTGACTATGATGACGTAATATTTTGTTGAATAACTGACATCCCAATAAAAGATCAATGGAACGTTGTTCATAGAACACAGGATCAGCAAGGTTGAATTTTTTCAACTCATTTTGCACTTTCGAACTGAGACAAATAGGGGGCAATGAACCAACTATTTTATTAATCACGTAAGCCTCAGCTTCTAGACGAGGGTGATTTGAGCCCTTAGGTTTCAACAAACATTTCACAACACCAGAAGAATTCCCTACACTCGAGGAATTCAAACCAGAGAAATTTTGTTGACAATCATGAACAGATAAACCAAGTTTCATAACAAGATCTTTTGTGATGAAATTAGCAGTACTACCAGAATCAATCATTAAACGAACACCAATAAACGAACCAGATGAATTTTCAATAACTGCTTTAGCAGTACCTAGAACAACACTCGTTTTAGGAATTAAACTAACAATTGATGACTTATCAATAACATTATCAGTGATACCACAATGCTTAGAAGAATTTGAATTCTCAACAACATTCATAGTGCTATCAGTTTGAGTGATCGAATCAACAGATTTCGATTTCAAAGCAACTTTAAAGATGTTATCAGTAGACTTCTGATAACGAACAGGAGAATTTGAACGGCTATTATCACTACTACGAGGATAATGAAGTAATTTATTATGCATACGACCACAATAACACAACGATTTAGACTTGCATTGGTTTACAGCGTGAAATTTGGAGAAACAATTGAAACAGACTCTCAATGATTTAATAAATTCATTCCTAGATTTTGGATCTCTTTTCAAGGAAGCAGGACATTTGAATAACGAATGATTCGTTTAGTTGCAAAATGAGCATTTTGTTTCAGCACTATCATTCAATTCACAAGTAACTGAGCTGCTTTTATTTCGAACGCTGTTATCAGCCTGAGTAGATAAGACAACCTTTTTCTGAAAAGACTTATTTTTCGGCTTTTTGATAGATTTTTGTTCATTAACAGACGGCACATCAGATGCAGATAATTGATAAGATCTAACTCTCTTATTCACGAAATCAATCAACTGTTGACAAGAAGGAAAGCTCTTATCCGCTACCTCGAGCTCAAACGATTCACGTGATATTTTGTCTAATTGACAAATAGCTAATGAGTACAAGATATAATCAGCCAAATCAGGAACTTTCAACAATTTCAGAGTGGTAATACTATCACCTACTTTAACAAGAAAATCTTGAAGTGATTGTAACGAAGGTTTATGGGATTGAACTAGTTTTCAAAATCTCATTTACGTAGTAGTTAGCTAACACCCTATCACTCTCATAACGCTTGCATAGAGTTTTCCATGCCAGATCAAAATCACTACTTATCTGAAAAGATTTTACTACTCTGGCTGCTTCGCCTTTCAACAAATTATGCAAAATATGGGATTTATGAACAGGAGAATAATATTTATCATCCACAATCAATGATGAAAAGATATTTTTGAATCTAGGCCAGTCTGAAATATCAGAGCCATCAAACGGTTTTATTTCAGTTGGAGGTTTATCATGTTCAAACGGGGAGAATGAGAGGTTGAAGGTGAAGGTTCACTTTTCTCCTTCGGCTTCTCATTTTTCATTTGATTCAATTTATCACGAGCATTTATTATTGCACAGGATGAATTATCAATAACGGTAAGTGATTGATATTCAGGTTCTTTAGTAGGTTCAACTTGAATAGATAATTCATTGATTTCATCTAGGAGTGCAGAATATTCTTTCACAGTATTTTCAATAGATATACTTCTTATCAAAAATTGAGATTGAATTTTAGGATCATTGATGTCCTTCAACAAGTCATAAGCTTGTTGAACACGGCTAAACAAAGTTTCTTTCTTCTTCACACGAATAGTAAGCAAGGCTTGTGGGCTTGCCATTGTAACTAAGTAACTGATTAGATAAACAAGGAGATTTGGAAAGGAACTTTGTAACTGGATTTAACATGGATATCAGTGCATGTATCAACAAGTAACTCTACTATTAACGAATTGAAATTTAAATTGAAAAATAAATCTCTTGGAAATAGAACATATCCCAGGCCCGGTTGGACCATGTGGTAATCCTGTCCTGTCCCCAAACCTATGGATTGGGGTACAGTTAAGATTTAATCCATGAAAACGTCAACAGCCCCAAAAGTAAGTATTTAATTTGCACTAACCTTGGAACTGGCGAGGAAGTGGACTGTATCTCGTGTGTAGAAGTTACTGCTGATGATATCCTGTCTTCATGCATAGGCCTATATGATATTGTACATATATCACAAAACGAACCGAGGTAATCGCATTCAGCTCGAACGCCACGGAAACAGGAGAAACAGAATGAAACGATGTTGACTTCTCAGTATTATCTCATGCTGCTGATATCAACATAAAAGCTGTTGTTCCTTTTCCAATATAGGTAATTCATAATAAGTTTGGAATTATTTTATTTCTATGAATGCATAAATAAATAAATGAATGAGTCGATTCTATTACACACTGACAAATAATCTGATAATGAGATCCTTCCAGAATAAATTTTATCAATGATTAAATTGAGGCTCCATCAATTATTGTTATACTTTTTTTTCAATTCAAAGTGAAACTTCAAATCAAATAATTTATTATTGAATCACCATACCATCTATTCATATGATTAGTCCATTAATAAAAATTAAAGTCAAATGAAATTATTTTTTATATCTTCTGGATTAATTGTAACTCACTGGAAACTGGGTATACAGAAAAAAATATTTCATGCTTTTTTCTATTTGACTACTTGCTAGACAGCCATATTTATTTCTGAGTACAAAATTCATAAACTCAAATAATGAATAGATCACGAAGAAAACAGAAACCTCCATAATTTACTTCCTTTCAATAATATATTTCAAAGTAAAGAAATATAAAGTAATAAATTTGTTGACAGTGTGTGATATAATATATCCCAGAATTAAAATTCAATTTAATTCAATGGAATTGACGAATGCAAATTATATAAAAATCTGCAAAATAAATAATTTACACATTCTATGAAACTTATTTAGTAATAGGCTATATCAAATAATAAATAGTCTATTATTTTTGCAATTACTATAACCTACTATTAGCTATCACTATATGAAAAATTACTAATAACTACTGATACTATTCTAGCATATTATGATAATATACGGTTAAAAGAATTTATCTTTTTTCTATCTGTATGAACTTGTGACCCCCGTGGTTCAGAGAACTCGCTCAAGAACTGTTTTGCATTGTAATCTTTAAAACCCTCAACTTTTGATTATACAGAGTTTATGAAAATTAATAAAGCTGCTAAATATTTCTCTTACAATAATAATTTGACAGCAGTTTCCATTGGGAATGTTATTTGAAATGAAAAATTACTCTAAAAATATTACTCTGTCGCTTCAACATCTTTGACACTCATATGGATCCAAAATCATTTTTTTTAATGTTTGATACATGATTTCGATACATAGTTCCAAGAGAAAATAAATAGCCAAAACCGCAAATTGATAATTATATCAACCCGTATCATTTTGTTGATACAAAAGTTGTAAAGTATAAAGAACCAGCTAAAATCATATGTCAGCGTGTGTGATAGCTCCCAAATCAACGTTAGTAGACAGTCTACTAACTTTGCTCCCAAATAACCTCAGATGATGTTACGAATGAATGAATGGAAAAACTGTAGTAATTGCATGCAAAGAATTCTTCAGCTGACCAAATGATAGATCATAACAATTTTTTTCTTATGCACTTTCAATGTTATTTTTATATCCTGAAAAAGGACGAAAGAGTGAGTCAATTTGTTGTCCAACGAACTTGACCTGTAAAAGGGTTCGGAGAATACGTGTTCATAATTTGAGAAGATTGATCAATTCTTTCTAAAGTTATTGTAGAACATACAAACAGACGGACAACGACTTTGTCCTTCAGTAAGTCAAAAGTTAAAACTCATGCTAGTTCAATAATTAGTCTATACAAAACCACTATAAATGAACAAAATATATTTACTAAGCTTAATTTATAATGAATACCAATAGAATATATGAGCCCAAAGTTAAACAATAATATTCAACATTCCACAATAACATCTATATTCCCAACAAGAATAGAAAATACTTCGAAATTCATCAGTCCTTCAATGTTACGAAAAGCAATACTATGAAAATGAAAATACAGTTGAACCTCTGTATAACGAAGTCGATTATCCCGAGAAAAAATTCGCTGCTGAGAGGTATTCGTTATTGAGAGGTTCTGTCAAGAAAACTGCCACGATTCTATGGATCTTATATCGTATCACGGCGGTAAATAAATGAATATGGTACATAAAACATATCATCGCAAACGTAGGTAGGGTACCTATTGGGCCAATATTAATATAAAAAATTTAAAATTTATGCTGTTGAAAAAACATGTTTCTTTAATATTTGTAGAATCTAATAAGTAAACTCACCAATTTATTTCCAGAAAGCTTGATTTGTACTATTAGTAGAGCTTAATCAAAGTACATACTCTGTAGCAATATTTTTCAACTTTTTACACTACTATTAGAAGGAACGCAAAATATGGTTAACTACACTATAAATACTAGTCTATAATAACTCAAATTTCCTATTTTTTTTTTGTTTTATATTTGAAAAAGTGAGTAATATCGGTTGGATTTTGCATTTGAATAAAACATCATGTTCGATAAACGACTCACATCTATTCAAACAGTCGGACATGTCTGGTACACTATTTTTCAGTTTTAATCCTCGCCTGATAATTTTAAAAGCCTCTAGAACTTCTTGATCTCGCGGATTCTTTTCCTCAGGTTCGTCACAGTCATCATCATCATCATCATCATCATAGTCAGTTCAAAGAATTGTGAATGTGTGACAAAAGCAAGAATGGGAAAGTCCAGTCGTTCACCTGCCTGGTCTACAATAATGACAAGCTCTTGGAATTCAATTTCCGACATGTGTTTCACCCTCTATTGACTGTCTACCACCCTATCTTCTTCCTACCTGAATTGCCATTATTTTAAGTCTATTGACCTTTCTGCTGAAACCAAAGAATTCCTTGAAAATGACCGTCTGTTTCCTATACACACTGCACTTTGTATGTGGAAGTCAAGAGAACACTTTGTTGTTGAGAGGTCCGAAATTCGTTAAATAGAGGTAAATAAGCAGCAAAAACTCTATAATGTCATGGGACCAGGTAAAAATTCGTTGTGTAGAGGATTTCGTTAGGTGGAGGTTTGTTATAGAGAGGTTCGTATTATTAGTTTGTTCAATATCCTACAGTTTATAATAGACAGGCCCTTATTGACAATTACTTGCGAATAGCTCCTCGAATAACAATGTTTTGAAATACTATTGTTCACGTAAGCCTCAGCAACACCTTTCTGCAAGAAGGGCGTTGGCAGATGTGCGTGTGTCAAACTGGTTGGAATCTACAATCTACAAATTGACACCCTGGCTCACTAGAGCAACTGTTCAAAGGTAGTTTACAAAGAATAGCTGTCACGAAAGGCAATTCATTCATTTTAAACAAAGACAGCTCATTATTTGTCCGTTGCAGTTGAGAGCGGATTGGAATGTCAACATACAATACGATAAACAATATAAAACTTAAATTTCGTATTAGGTGGATAAAACAATTCTTTTAGACTCAGTATGAGAAGCAGAAGGTGATATAATTGAAAAAATAAAATATACCTAATTCCAGGTGCTAAAAATTTTATTGTCTAGGCCTACTAGGAGTGGATGCGTTTGTAATCGTGTTATCATGGTTCACTGCAGTTATCCTACAAAACTTGTCCTGTACACTTGCACAAGCGCCAATTACAGAGCGGAGGTGCTCAATTAATTAAATTATTAATTAATTAATTCACACCTAATTTACTAAATTATTAATAAATTTTTTATAATCAATTAATTAAATTGAGGTGACATGGTCAATCACTTTATTATACAATTTTCGTTTGGAAAACTATTTATAATCCTTGAAGATAACAGTAAATCTTTTAATTACCATTGTATCATAAAATCAGGAAACGGGTATTCTACTTTATATGGTTATGAAATGTTTCATAACTATTAGTTCGGAGAACAGTAGGACTCGCTACACTCACTAACATTAAATTTATACTCACACACGTCTGCCTATTCACACACAAACACACATACAAATTGGATTTAGAGTATGATGATATATGCAATAGGATCGGTGGAGAACGCTGAGAAATATAAGTTCTCTACACTTTTGAGCTTAGAAGCACGATTGGAAAGATAAAAAATCTTACAAATGGACGAACGCTGATTGACTTGAAACTCGAATTCGCTTCGCTCATTCAATAAATATACCTCAATCTGGTCTCCAACCCATTCCAGCATATTGCAATTCCAAACAAAAACCTAACCCCCTAAGCTACCCAACTCTAATTTTTCAACACAAAAATCTGTAACATCAACATGCATGAGCATAACGCCCACACAGCCGCACACAATCATGAATGTTCTATTCTATCTGGTACGATTTGTAAGGTGAAAAAACATACTGTAATACCTATATCACGATGAATATTAAATCACTTATTTGAAATATGAAAATATAAAGATAAAACTAAGTGAAAAACATCAGTAAACAACAATATTTACAAAAAATATGCACATACTCTATCACTACGCTTGGCCCTTGATGGAAAGTCTTAGCTTAATCTGATGCACTAGATTCTTTATGAAAATTATCAAACAATCAGTATTTTTCATCTCAATATGGACTTCCTATGAGCTTAGTTATTAGTTGTACAGCAGTTTGTATTTTTAGATATAGTTGAGTGCAGCTTGCTGGGAAATTGAATGCCATATCTCATTGCTGCTGATTTTCCCGTGCATATTCTAAATCTACAGCATTTCGAGTTCTACAAACAAAGTTTGGACGTCATTCCCACCGCGGCATTATTATTAGAATCAAAATTTTGTGAATCAGTAGAAAGAAAAAATAGAAAAATCTGGTGTGGCGCACTCACACAACTTTCCTTGCCGTTATGAGAAATAAAAAATAGTGCAGTCAACAAAAGATTATAGAGGGAAAAGTTTGGAACACAATTTTCAACTGCACAGCTCTTTTACGGATAGTTAGAGGAATAACATATCAAAAGTCCTCACCCCTACCCCCTGTGTTAATGGGGTGGGGGTGGTTTGAAAGTACCGTTTTCTCATTTTTCGCATATATCTCGGAAACTATGAATCTTATGAACATTTGTATTCTGTGCAAAATTGAAGCTTACAAAATTACCAACAAGTTTTGTCATACAAATAGACGGACAATGACTTTGTCCTTCAGTAAGTCAAAAGTTAGAACTCGCTAACGCTAGTTCAATAATTATTTTATTCAAAACCACTATAAATGAACAAAACATATTTACTAAGCTTAATTTATCATCTACCTAGGTCTCTATATAGGGCAACCAAACTGAACATTTACAAAACGCTGATCTGACCAATAATCACCTATGGCTATTTTGATATTTCAAAAAAGATGTATTTTCTTTTTTGGTGGAAGGGGCATTTTATAGTGTTGACGAGTTCTTTGATAATGGAACCTTACAATAATATAAGAAATTACTCATACTATATATGATTGATGTGGTAGCCTACTGTATGGCATATATGTTTTTTGTTCTATGTTTTGATTTTATTTTTGACGATTTACTATTTGATACAGTTAACTTTTTGTACAACAATGTGTAAATAAAGAATTTGATTTGATGAAGTGGAGGATGATCTCCGAAAGATGGGGATAAGAGCATGGAGACGAAAGGCATGTGACCGTGATGTGTGGAGGGCTCTTGTGCGAGAGGCAAAAGCTCACATCGAGCTGTAAAGCCAAAAGAAGAAGAATTTATCATGAGTACCACGACTGGAGTCCTGGGTACACAGTAATAAAATTTTGAAGGAAAATCAGGCAGGTTTCCGAAAAGGGTACTCGACAGCAGATAATTCATTTAATCTTATTTCATTGGCGGAATTGAAAACAGCAAAAAAGGTGGTAAATTATATGCCTTCTTTGTGGACTACCGGGCTGCATTCGATACAGTGAATAGAGGAGCTTTGTTTTATAAATTATCATCTATGGGAATGTCCACTAGGTTTCTTTCAGTAATAAGGAGCTTGTACAGTGGCACAAACTCGAGTGTGTGGTATAAGGGTAGTTTTGTGTTCTACAATTTGAGACAAGGTAGAGCGCTCTTTCTCATATAGATTTTCAAGTACACCTGATAACAATGCTCCTTGTATTTTGGAAAATACCTTATTTTTAGCTTCAATCATCACCAGCAACTCCATAATCTTGTCATAACATTGAAAATTCGCACCATGATATAAGTTCATTAGATCATGTTCTATAAGAATGAACATGAGTAATACTAATACAAAGAATAATACTAGGGAAAGTATCTTTGATTTCATGATTTTTTCAACAATCTAATCTTACACTAGGATCATATTCTCCCATGAATCGTTTTCAGCAACTAAAAGAGGAGATTCTGTTCTAAAATACAAGATCAAGTATTTTTCTATAATTTATCTGAATATAGAAATTGGCCATTTCTTTGTGTACTGGAAAATGAACCATATATTTTAGGTATATTGGGCCATTCTGTATCTTGCACAAGGAAATCTTGCATGACAAAATTGGACTTCTCTCATGTATCCAAATTGAGAATTCAGATCTACAATATAAAATGCAAGCACAGCCCCTTTTGATGTCTATAGTGACTGAACTATAGTAACTGTAGTTTTTTCAAACACCACTTGTGAAATAGGTGGGGGGGGGATCGGGGCGATCCGCGCCTGTCGCCACCTTCTATAGAAGATAGATGTGACTCACGTTATAACATTAAAATTAGTCCAGTCAATTTAGACATGAAAAAGAGGCAATATTTTATATTCTTTGTAGTTCTGATTTTTCAGGGTTTGTATGCATAAGAGAAGTCCAGAACCAATTTTCGCATGCAAAATTTCCTTGTACAGAATGGCCCAAATACCTAATATGTCTGGTTCATTCTCCAGTTCTGAGCTATTACAATCGAATCCAGTCATTGGACAAAAAAAATCCTCTCTCTCCTTTTTTACTGTACATAAAATTCAGAATAAAATGAAATCATTCAGACCTCTCTAACTTCAATCAGTTCTATCCTACAGTTTTTCCAAAACGAGTAGAATTTCATGGAAAAATCAATTTTGATAAATCTTATAGTATTTAATCAACAATATCTTCCGATTGTCACAATTCAAAAATGTATAATTCAACATCCTACTAGGCGTAATTTTGTGCTCTACAATCTGAGAACAGGTAGAACGCTCTACAGTATCTCAAAGATTTTCAGGACACCTCAAGGATCGAAATTTCATTAATAACTTTTGATACAATGTTCGGATCTTCCCGTACGCTCTTTCTTTTTGGCTTGTCAAGGTAGTTGGAAATCATATATCATGAGTCAAGTTCCTAAGAGAAATGGGAAATTTTTTGTTGAGTGTACACTGTACTTCAACCCATATTCCATACACAAAATAATGACAATTTATTTATTCAATGCTGCATATCTTATGAAATAATTCAGATATAAAATCAAAATCTAGTCAAGGATGTGAGGAATTTCCTCCTCTTCTCACTCCAATCAACAATACTTTCGATTTCAATACCATTAGAAAGTTGCAACCGATTGAAAAAGTGACGATTAAAGTTTTACCATTTTTTCGCAATTCCACTGTAATCAAGAGTCTCTTAAACGAGGATCATACATCATAGAAACTCATGATTGGTTCTAAATTTTATCCTATAGGAGCTCAGTTACCTTAATTATTTATCTTCAACTACTGTTTTCCATCTTAGAACTACCGAGATCGTGAATATGAGGAGAATATCTTCAATCTCTTGATATTTTCAAGTGATTGAATCGTACCGTGCGTCCAAGTGAACTATGAATAAAAATGATAAAATAACAGCATTTTTTTCGTTTCAAGTTTATCAACACGGTCGGAATTGATTAGCAGATTCAGCCACAAAGTTTCTTCTAAAAGGTCATGAAGATCATTTCAAAATCGATTTACGATTTTAGTTTTGCTCTTTATTGCTCTACTTATAATTTTGTATTATATCAAGCAAAGGAAATACATTTACGACAAAAATACACATACATAATAACAGGGGTAGGTAAATCTTTTTAAAGAGTATCAATCAATTTCCTCCTTATAATATACAATGAAACTGGATGTTATTTTACTGAATGCTAAGAAGATTATAACTCTTATAAGTTTATAATGAGAGAAATTCATTGAATTTTCAAATTACTCCCTCTTCCCCAATCTCCCGCTAGACGGCTAGCCTAACAGCATTTAGTTCATATGCAAAATTAGAACTTTCCACTATGGGTACAGTCCATGAAAAAGGTTGACAACCATTGGCTATTCAATGAAAACAAAAAGCAACTGAAATAATATTATTAAGGTTAACAATCTTTGGCTATTCAATGAAAACAAAAAGCAACTGAAATAATATTATTAAGGTTAACAATCTTTGGCTATTCAATGAAAACAAACAGCAACTGAAATAATATTATTAAGGTTAACAATCTTTGGCTATTCAATGAAAACAAAAAGCAACTGAAATAATATTATTAAGGTTAACAATCTTTGGCTATTCAATGAAAACAAACAGCAACTGAAATAATATTATTAAGGTTAACAATCTTTGGCTATTCAATGAAAACAAACAGCAACTGAAATAATATTATTAAGGTTAACAATCTTTGGCTATTCAATGAAAAAAAGTAACTGAAACAATATTATTGTTAATGAGCAGTTTTGACATCATTTATTAAAATCATTTTAGAACAATAATAGAGAAATATAATGCTGCATTACACAGCACCTCAAGAACATGTCATGATTTAAATTATTCCATGCTCTTTCTCAATTTTTAAGTTCAAAATCGCAATATTATGGACTAAATTAGATTGATTTAATTTTTTTCAATTATTGAATTGAAGTACATAATGTAATAAAGTTTGGATTATATTACATTTTTATAATGGACAACAGTTTATCTGGCTACTCATTCACTTATTGTTTTCTAGTTCTTGTTGATTAGAAATAAAAATTAATCCTCTTTGTCACTGGAGACGCAGCGTTCATGCGATCTGGAGAGTTGAGAGTAGCAAGTGATTAGAATAAGAAAAATGAATGTCTATGCCTCAAGCCATAAATCCTGTCAGCAGTTGTTTTGTTGGGGGGAGAGAGTGGTGTGAACTGGTTTGTTGGAGAGGGAAGTGTAGGATGCCAATGACTCCCCACTACGTCCCCCTACAACAGTACTAATCAAGCTCAAACAGAAATCGTCATTTGCGTATACAAGCGCTTTCTACCGATATAAGTGATACTACACATTAGGCGAAACAATAGTCGGTAAGAACGTTCCCTCTGATCCCTTCTCTGTGCATATGCTCATGTTCGTTGAAAGGCAAGATGTTCGGAGGAATGCACGGTTTTCTGTGTGGTTCGAGGTTCGGTTCGGCATGTGTGGACGCACCTTTAGTTGTTACAGGACATTTATACAGATCACAGGCCAAAGCAACATAATAATCTTCTTCTTCTTCTTCTTTTCTTCTTCTTCTTCTTCTTCTTCTTCTTCTTCTTCTTCTTCTTCTTCTTCTACCTATATCTAAAAGGCTAAGCCCCGACAAACTGAAATCACACCACAGCCCAAACTACTAAGCCTAAAAACTTGAAATTTTGCACAATTGTTTATTGTAGCCTCAAAACATTCACTACTAAAGGATCTTCAGAAATCTGCCCCCCCTGAGGGAGCTGGGACCCCCAAAATTTTTCACTTTTTAACCGTCCATTGCACAGCAAAGTCATGAGGAACTTTTTCGTTCAGGTACGAAAAAATCAGATCTATGCATAAAAATTCCAATCAGGAGCAGAGGGGGGTTCAGGATAGGGCACTTTTCGAAAATTTTGATGTAAAATTACACTACTGCTCGAACTAATAGGCCTACAGACTTTAAACTTTGCACAAATATTCTTCAAACATGCTAGATGCGTACTAAGAACGGATTTTGAGATATTTTGCCTCTAAGGATTTCAAAGGATGAAAAATGATCCTATTAAGTAAGCTTATGGTAAGGTGAACTCCATATGGAACTGAGATAATTGACACATGATATTCTAACATATGTTGTAATCATTGGAAAGCTTAAAACAATTTCATCAATTAGCTGATCGAATTGATTTTGCGTTGATTGAGAGCACGAGCTTACCATGTGTTTGTTCCATCGTTGTATGCTTGGCCACTTCGGTTTGCGCCTTCTATCAGCTGTATATGGAGTCTCATACACTCCGATTAGAACAGAGCACAAAGGTTTTCTTTGGTTAGGAGTTTGTTGATAATTCTTTTTTCATATTCAAATTTTATTGCCATCAAAAATCACATTGAAAACTTTCTTAATAGACAACAAGATTACAGAAACAAAATGTCAAACATATACCTACATTTATTTGTAGCACGGACAGAAAAAGGCTAACTTGAGTTTATTAAATATAACTTAATATATATATATTTTTTTTGTTAATATTTTGTGAATAAAAATTACGAGTTGATGAGAGATGTGAGTAATTCCTTATATTTGATCTGAATGCTTACTCATAATACAGTAGTCAGGGTCGAGCTTACCATGTGTTTGTTCCATCATTGTATGCTTGGCCAGTTCGGTTTGCGCCTCCTATCAACTGTATATGGAGTCTCATACATTTCAATTAGAAAAGAGCCAATAGATTTTCTTTGGTTAGGAGTTTGTTGATAATTCTTTTTTCAAATTCAAATTTTATTGCTATCAAAAATCACATTGAAAACTTTCTTAATAGACAACAAGATTACAAACATATACCCACATTTATTCGTAGCATGGCCAGAAAAAGACAAATTTCAGTATTATTTGTGAGTTCATCCAATATAATTTATATATATTTTCTGTTGATATTTTGTGAATAAAAAGTACGAGTTGATGAGAGATGTGAGTAGCTCTTTATATTTGATCCAAATGGTTATTAATTTTGTAGTAGTTGTGGTCACTGCAATCAAAAGTTTTTTATTCTATGGCTAATAAATTTCATACGTATTGATTGTCCATATTGTATGGTCCAGTGTCTATAATGGAAGTGATTGAACTACTGAAAATTAATGGCTTACTGGTCCCTCATAGAATTTATAGTATTCCTGGTGATTGAGCCTGTCTTTTTTCAGCATTGACTATTAATAATAAAGCTTTATTTATAAATAGCTTACCCGGCGAACTTTATACCGACCAAAATGTCAATGTATCTCATGTCACACTTGACTTTATTTGGTAAATCATGAAATTGATCTGACAATCAATATTGTCATTTACATCTTTATACGGACTTTCTTATGTGCTCAGTCATACAGCATTCCTTATTCAGAAAACATATTCTTCTCAATCAATTGGTGGTAATATCTATCAGTAGAGTGTTGAATAAAAAAATATATATATATATATATTATATATATATATATATATATATATATATATATATATAATATATATATATATATATATATATATATATATATTAATGATGCAATATGAACAACTGTTTTTCATAAGGTGAATAATTTTTTCCCAACATTTTTCAGTTTCTCAATGATAGGGGAAAAATTTCTGTTCAGAAACCATCCCCAATATAAACACAACATATTCCAAAAGTTTCATGCCGTTATGTCAAGTAGTTTTCAAGTCTATAGGGAACAAACAAACATACAAACAAACAAACACACGAACAGACATTCATTTATATATATACATTATATAAATTATGGTAAACTAATTTAATATGTGATAGTAGAGGTAAAAATAAGAAAAAAGTTCCTATAAACATATATCCATAAACGCTTCATTAGCGAGCTATACAGAGTGAAAGATTTCGCCCGGAATTCAGTTCCTCTGGTGAAATACACCGATGCTGAATTGTCTGGGGACAAGTTTTTGAAAAACTAATGCTGGATTCATATGGAAAAATATCTGAAAAATTGAATAAAACTTGTCTGGAAGCTGTAGTATGAGTAGTTTTTGAGAAAAAAGTTGAAATATGCAAAAAATCTAAGTAGAAAAACACAGACTTCTACGTTTGATGCTCAATAACTTTCTTTAATGACCAGTAAACATATAATTTTTTGAAATGAAAATTGTAGAAAATTTAATTCTAAAAAGAATGATGTAAGCTGTGTGAACTAAATTTAAATAATAGTTGAATGAAATGTATTCTTATGTAGTACATTACACCACAAAAATTTGTTGTTTTATAAGGAGAGAACTAATAACTCATAGGTTGTAGCTGATTGAAAATAAAACATGGATTTAAATAACAGCTGTTCCAAAACAACTGATTCATTTTGTTTTAAATAAGAGATCATTTAAAAGAAATTATCAGCTGAAAATTATTTTCAGAAATATTTTAGCTCACTGTTGAACAAAACAACAAACTGTAAGTTAGGCCCACTGTAACCGCGCTGTGTTTTTTGTTTAATCTATTAACCAGTCATTTGTAACCATTTCACTCTGCTTCTGTGTTAAGTGTTATTTTTTTTTAAAATGGCAGGTAATTTTAGATAATATCCATTAGCTGACAAATTAGCTGACATGCATTTCCTGTATGGGATGGGACACTGTAATAGTACTGAAACAAGACTTCTGTATCAAGAGAACTTTCCTAACCGAGTATGACCAAGTTTGAGGTTTTTTGTCACTATTCATCAACGTCTGTCTGAAACTGGTTCTTTGATATCCAAAGAGCACATTTATGCAGGCAGACCCCGATCTACTATGACTGTTGAGTTAGAAGAACTAGTTCTTAATGAAATTTTTTGAGCATCCAGAGAAGAGCACCAGAGAATTGTCAGTGCAGTTTAATGTCAATCAATCTATTATTTGGAGGCTACTAAAAGAGCAACAATTACATCCATACCACCTCAGTAGTGGTGTTTTGAGAGAGCTGCCTATCCAATAGAAATCGAGGGGTGTGGCCTCCCCCTCCACCCCCCCTGCCCCAGTCCGCCATTTTGGCCCCGCCCCCAGCCAATCGGAAGCAAGGGGCGTGGCCACGCCCCCCTCCACCCCCCCTGCCCCAGTCCGCCATTTTGGCCCCGCCCCCAGCCAATAGGAAGCGAGGGGGCGTGGTCAAAATGGCGGCCCTCCACCCCCCTTCCCTAGTGTCGGCCATTTTGTCCCCTACCAAAGTCCCCGCCCCAACCAATAGGAAGAGGTTCCCCAGGCCCCGATGGCCATCTTTGTTGTAGCAGGTGTCAAAAACATCTGTCATCCCCCACCAAAGTCCCCGCCCCCAACCAAGAGGTTCCCCTACCCAGGAAGTGCCCCCGACGGCCATCTTTGTTGTAGCAGGTGTTCTGACATCTGCCCCAGTTAACACCTGCTTCTAAGTGGTGCCAATTAGCATATTAAAAATATCCCCACATTTAAAATCTTTAAAATCACAGATATCTAAACTCTCAAACTACACTACTACTACTAATCTATTTCCCAGTCATATTTTTTTCTTTTTTTTCCTGCATCACTTGGTCGCCTATCACTGAACATTCTTTTCAAAAACAACTCTTGCACCTGATCAGAATTCAAATTATGTTGTACAGCTTCACTCATGTCAAAGATGTACCTCTTTTTTACATATTGTGCAATCAAATAGTATGAAAAGTTGAACAACTGTTCATTTGAATATTTCTGAAAATCTTCTCCTTTCATAATCATCTGCATAATGTCATCTTTTAGCTTTTGGTGAGAAGCTAAATTTTTTTCATCAAGTTTCTTTTGCACCTCAGCAAACATAATATTGAATGATGTTTCTAGATCAACTACTTTCAAATTATAATCTTGCCTGTTAATAAAGTTAAGTTTAGTTTGTGCAAGTGGATTGTCTTTTAATTCTTTCAATTTAGTTTCTAGCAAATCTGTATCAACATGTTTTAAACTATTGTTTTTACTTTGTTGTTCACATAATGTCTTCAATTCGTCTGATTTCTGATCAAACAACGACCTACTAACATACTTTACCTCAATATCATCACTAATTGATTTAGACAATGTTTTCAATTGTGAATCGAAATACTGTTTTTGTTGTGCTATCTCCTTCATATATCAGACATTGAATGCAATTTACTTTCAAACACTTTTTTAGTAATTAAATCAGACTGTAGTTTTTTGAATATACTAGTTGATATTGCAAGTAATTTGCTGTCTAAATATTTCCTATCTACTAAATCAGATGATTCAGTTTGCAATTTAGTGAATATATTTGTTGATATTTCAAGCAATTTACTGTCCAAGTATTCTTTGTTAACTAGCGGTGATGATTGATCAGACTGTAGTTTTTGGATTATACTAGTTGAAACTTCCTTTAATTTACCATCCAAGTATTCTCTGTTAACTAGCGGCGACGACAATGGATCAGACTGTAGTTTAGTGAATATATTTGATGATATTTCAAGCAATTTACTGTCCAAGTATTCTCTGTTAACTAGCGGTGACAATGGATCAGACTGAAGTTTATTGAATATATTTGATGATAATTCAAGTAGTTTACTGTCTAAATATTCTCTACTTGCTGCCACTAATGACGATGTTGCTGCTGCTGATGATTCACAACCACTGTTTAAAACTAATGGTGCTGTTGTATTAAACACATGATGTGTCCTACCAAATCGATCTATTGTACTACTCACAGCAGTGGCGCTACTGCCCGACATCTCTATCCTTGTCAAGTGTTAAACACATACTAACGACTAAAAGCAACATTGCCACCTAATATAATACCACTTTCTTTCAGTTCTTCAATAATAGAAGCTATTTCAACTGAATGTGATCTATTTCCCGCCTGCTGTGATGAAAGCAGAATATTTAATCTGTCTATCAGTTCATTTGGATTATCCCAGTAGACATACTGTCGACTAGTAGATTCATTTCTTATAAAACCCATACCACTAACAGCTGCTGCTGCATCATCAATCCTAGATCTTTTTGTTTTCCTACTACTTGATGGAAATAAAGATTGAATAATTTGTGATTTATAGCCTGTATTTCTCTTTACATAACCGTGTCTATCTAAATGAGCAGCGGTAAGCTGCAATATATTACGATATTTTCTTAAATCACGTTCTGTGTACAGTTTCTGGTCAGGCTGTTTTTTAAATGGAAGTTCACACAAACCAACTGTTAAACGATACTTATTATTATTGTGGTTAATTAAATAACCATTGGCAATACTAATATCCTTTACACCCATATAGTATTCATTTAGTTTACTATCATAACATATACCATAAGATATACAATTATTTAGTTTTTCATTATGAAATTCACGTATATACTCATCAATAAAATCCACTGTTATTGTTGTTTTATTCAAAATATCACTTACATTAGATCTATTCAAACCCTCATCCACATCCATTTCCTTGCCCGCGTCTTTCTCCTCCTCCTCCTCCTCCTCCTCCTCCTCCTCCTCCTCCTCCTCATCGTCCTCTGATTCTTCTTTAAGTCTGCTACTAGTGTGTGCATGTTGTACAAGTGTATCTTTCAATTGTTTTAGTGGATTGATAATTGGTTCTAATGATTTTTGTCTAATCGAATCATTTTCCCTAATCATACTAGTTAATGATCTATGTTTATTAATAATTGACTTACGCAAACCTTTTATCCTGTCAATTACTTTACTAGTATGACGATGATCACATTGCACTAGTCCTCGTCTTCGTCCTCGCCCTCCTCTTTGTTTTTTTCTTTTTAATTTAATTTTACGCATATTGCTAGTAGTAGAATGATAATTAGTTCTTTCACCTACACTGGCTCAACAACAAATGATGAGAATTGACACATGTCAATTGGTGCTGCTGCTGCTATACACACTTGGATCAATATACTTACCAAGACAATTACGATATTTACCAGCATCTGGTTTACACTCAGTGAAAATTGAAATAAAACTATGATTTCCGCCACCGCTTTGCCATACATCTGAACATAGATTTCTGAATGCAACGAATGTCATATCAGTTCCAACGAAATCTCTAAATATCAATTTTTAATTGTGCATATCCATTTTAAAAATAATCAGCATATTTGCGTTGTCTCTGATATGATGTTTTGAAATTGCGCCATAGCTTTGAATTAAGTACACACAATCTATGCTTTTGTGTCTGCCCATTGTGAAAAAATTACGTATTTGCGGCACACGTGTAACATTCAAATCGTCAAATATTATCAGTGAATGAGTGTCAATATCATTCGGTTGCGGTATACTTTCAATGTTGTCAGATTTATAGTAGTTTACACACTTGAGTTTTGAAAAAACAACATCCAATAATTTATACTTTTCCTGATACAAAGACTTACTGAACAAGTATAGGTTTTTGAATTTTAATCCATTTTTATCGAATATTAAATTCAGCAGTACATTTGTCTTTCCACAATTTGATGCACCACAAATCAGAATTCTAGCTGAACTTGGCAAAAACTCACCATGCTTTTTTCTATCTAGACAATTTTTGCCCACTTGTTTTGTATCTACAATTAGATTATCAAAGTTAACTATTGCTATTGACTCTTTTGCTGCCGTCATAATAATAACAACTAATCATTAACTCTTGCTGCGCGCGCTTGCTGTTTACACATGCGTGTCTACAGTTCAACTATGCTGTTAACATCGCTACATCCGATGTGTGTGTGTGTGTGTGTGTGTGTGTGTGTGTGTGTGTGTGTGTGTGTGTGTGTGTGTGTGTGTGTGTGTGTGTGTGTATACTACAAGCGGTTTATGAATGAAGAAAACACGCACATACAATGTTCACAGTTTATTAAAAATACTAGATACATACAAATTTAGCAGCAGCTAAAATAAGTGTGTTGACAATATCTTACAAAATACAAAGTTGACAATACATAAAAAGTTGAAAATACATACAAAGTTGACAGCTGCATACATAAAAGGTGAAAATACATACAAAGTTGACAGCTGCAGTAAGGTAAGTAGCGACGAATCTGAGACAGTGATAATACATACAAAGTTGACAGTGTTTTTTGCTAATATTATAAAAAATTGTAAATTATTACAAAGCGTGTGTTTTTCCCTTTCACATAATACAGTATAGCTGTTAGCAGCATCACCGCTTCACATGCATTAATTAAGATTAGCCTTTGACATGCAATAATCTAAAATATAAATTAATATCTTTTCTTTCTTCTTATCATCATCATCATCATCTTCATCAACATCAGCTACATTAAAGTCTATTGATTTAATTTGCGAGTAAAGTATGTTTAGTTGCATAGAAAATTGTGCACAGATACAAGTATCTACTACATCAAATACGCTGCTTGCATTTTGAATTGCATCTTTTAAAAATACATTGTTATATGAGCATATACTTAAATGATACCTACTATCATCATCATCAACATTAACACTGACATTACCTAATGTTTTTTTACATAAGCTAACTAGAAAGCATTTTTCAATATCAACACGTTTTACACACATCTCTTTAAGCGTACACAAAAGATCATTCATTCTTTTAATAACACTACACGCATCGTTACCATTCAGCAAATAGAACAACAGTGGCGCATCCATTGCCATTGACATTATGTTTATATCATATCTGAAACAATATGCAAATAAATTTAATGATTTTTGCGCGTTGCACGCAGTTTCTTCTGTTTTACAGACGGAGTAATAATATCACTCTTATCTATCCAGCTAGTTTTATCAAAGCCTAACCATTTAACGAGATATTTATTGTTTGATTTTTGTATTATTCGTTCAACTAAATATGTATTTTGTTCGGACGGTGTTAAGTTTGTTTTCATCAATTGTTCACTATAAAATCTGCCTTGTATGATTTCATTGTTAAGATCGCGAATTACATAGGTTGGCGGTTGTGTGGGATAAACACCGTGAATTATAAACAGTTCTGGCGACCAATTTAATCTAAAACTTTTATCAAAAACCTGACGAAACTTACTTATTCGCACTACGTCGCCTAATGCAAACTTTGGTCGATAAACTGTATGCGGTGGCGGCGATTGCTTTGTCTTTTTCAACTGTAACATGATCAAATGCTTTTCATGACGTCGTCTAACACTGGCCGGTGTCATGCCAATCGCTGAATGAATAGTGTTATTATATTGATAAACAATGTCCGGCAAAATGTTTAACCATTTTTGCGTACCGCTAGCAGTTAGTCGTTCATACAAACGTGATTTCAGTGTTCGGTTCAATCTTTCAACAAAAGCTGCCTTAATTTCAGAAAATACACTGTAATGATTAATGTTTAACCTATCGAATAGTTGTTTAACATCCTTATTGTAAAATTCACGACCTAAATCGCTTTGCACATTTTTTATACCTTTATTTAACACTAATATTCGCGCTAATTTTCGTTCAACTTCTTTTCCTGTTTTAGTTTTTAATGGTTCAGCAAAAGCATAACGTGAAAAACAATTAATTGCAATCAAAACATAACGATAGCTGTTGTTTGCTCTAGCAAATTCTGGCAATTCAATTAAATCAATTTGAATGAGGTCTCTTATTCCTTTCAATATATATTTATGTCTGTTGAATTTTCTTCGCGCTGGACGGTGTAATTCCTGAGCAATTTTCTGTTGCAAATCTGACATATTTGCGGTTTCGTTCTCCCCTACACAAATGTGGGTGCGCGCGTGCTTGTGCCTGCGTGCGTGATTGTTTTTGCTAGAGTTCAGTCACACCTGCAGCACTGCTCTGTTGTCTTCAACAGCGATCTTTCTTCGTCTTCTTCTTCTTCTTCTTTGTCTTCGACGGATGTTGTTTCTGCCACCTTCTTCTTCGTGTTCGACACTGAGCTGTGTCGGAGCGGTGCTTGTTGTATCTAATATGAACTGGTTTCACTAATAGCTTCTTGCTCCACTTTCCTCTCTCTCTCTCTCTCTCTCTCACTGCTGCGATCAGTCTGGCGTAACACCAGAGCCGCTAGCCATTCTGCTCCTATCAATATCTTCTCTTCTTCTCTCTTCTATTAAATAATGACCCCACGCTTTCGTATCTATACCGTTTGATTCAATGTATCTTTTTGTGTCAAATGGTGATAATGCAACTTTGGCACACGATATTTGATAAATATCATGTGAATAACTGCGTAATCGTGAAAAGCATTCACGTTGAACTAATCTATCTGTCAGACATTTCATGTACATATCATATCTTAGTTTATTGTTTATAATTGTTCTTGCTACGCCTTTAGCTGCGTGCTTACTGAATTTTTCATAAGAACTATCCTTAATACTACTACTACTACTACTACTACTACTATTACTACTACTGCTGCTACTAGCACTACTGCTTAGTACATATTCAAAACTGTGAAGTTTTGCGCGAAGACCGCAAAAAGCAGTAATAATACCAGATTTTAATTCATCTTTAAATGTGCCAGGCACACCATGGTTCAATTGACTATAACAACAATGTGTGACAGGATAAGCACTTGTGTCAAAATGTTGAAGATTTTGTTTGATAACTGCATAGATATCGTCCGATTTGATATGATATAGCAACGAGTCTGTATCGCTCATGCATAATTTAACACAGCTTGGATCGAACATTTTCAAGAAAATGTTGTAGTGGAAATTGAACATTGTAAATTTACTCAAATCAAGAATTGAAAAACCAGCATAAATTGGTCGATCTAATTTTATTTCTGTTTTACACATTTGTACAGCGACAATGTCTTTGTCAAACACAATCCATCGTTTACAGCTTGGTTTTGCAATCAAACTTTCCAATTTTTTCTGACAAGTAATTAGCTTAAAATCTATTCTTTTCCTATTATTCTCCATCAATTTTCCGAACAGACTATTTGAAAGAAATTTAAAGAGGGTACGTTCAAATGAATTTTTGCTTCCTTTCTCAGTTGCGCATTCAAATCAATAAACGGTTTAAGCCAGTATGACTGATGAAAAGCGATTACTCTATGTACAGCAGTCAATTTCATGCCCAAGCTTAAATAAAGTTTCAAATTTCTATAGTGGAGTACATATCGTTTACGATTATAAAGGGTGGCTAAAAGACGTGATGACGCGGTGTCGGGAGACGGGCGGCGCGTGGCCGCTTCTCTGCGCAGAGCAACAGTGTTGTCTGTTTGATATGAAGAGAACAGGTTGTAAGGTGGCTGATCTTTTAATGGTGCCAGGGGAAAGCTGTTATGTAATTCGTGTAAATTAACTGGATAGGACAGGTCTGCTTCAACTATATAGCCAGTCTCGGCTTCATTGTGAATGCTTGTAAAATCGCCTAAAGCTGTAATTTCATCTTGTTATAAAAATCTGAAATTTGATTCAGGTAGCTTGTAGGCAATCATTGTATGTGCGAATAAGCTTGTACAATCAAGATAGAGCAAAAAACTATTTTCAATAGCTGGGTTATAATTTGTGCCCATATATTTATTGTTTGCGACTGCATGACGGTGGGGAATGACTGACAGACCACCGCGTAAACCAGATTCTATGAGCAAGTTCATATCAGCATTGCTAATTAATTCTAAACGTACTTCAGTCAAATATAACATTGCATTCAACGAGAAATGTGGTAACGATACAAAGTGTGATACATCCAGTTTGTAAATTGCAAAAAATACAGACCTAAAATTTTGAAAAATATCTGCCAGCAGTAAGCAATCTGACAAAAGGTAAAGATCATGATATTCACCCAATGAGTTTATGTTAAATTCGCGCCAAACTTTCTGTGCATGCTCGTAATCTTCTACTTGCAATGCTGTGTTACTAAGTGTACTGTAAAATGAGTCAATTGCTGGCAATTGCTGTTCTTCAAATTTTCAGCATCTGTTATGTACTGATACGGGTACACGCCTTTACGTAGTAAAAGTTTTTGATGATTTTTATCGTTGAATATTTTACACATTACTTTGAAATTAGTATCAATGTTTCTGTATCACTTGCAAGATTGGCAACAAGTGACTGTAGACTTGAGCTTAAGAATTGATAGCTGTCAAGGAAACGTACTCGATCTACTGTAATTGTGAGGAATTTTTCCGATGAGTTTGCAATACAATCAATTTTCTCCTTTCGTCCTGCTAATGCCTTAACAATGAAATGACTATCATATCCGCGAAAATTATGAAAAAAACAGTTCAATAGTTTTGGTGCTTTTGCATTTAAATTACATGACTTGTGTGTTGCACCAAGAAAATTTCCTGTTGTATGAGAATGGTGCCTAATACGAATTTCGTTGGCTTTAAATTCATCGTTGCACAAAAAACATACTGTACTATTGTTAAAAGCTAATAATTGTTCTTCATTTAATTCAATCATGGGCACTTCTTGTTGCATATCAAAGGAACAGTTTCGACCTATGGCAATGATCTCATCAAGAAATTGCTCAATAATTTTCTTGCCAACGCTTGTAGCTCTATAAACGCATGGGCCACATGTTTGAATAGTTTAGTTAAACTGAATTAAACTAAAAAAAAAATCTAATTGAATTTTTATTGGAGATAGGCGGTGTTGTATGGCTAAATTTCTGCTATAGTGGACTTAGGCGGTGTTGAAATCAGTATCATGAAGCAGTTTCAATCGTTTATTATAGTGCTTGAAATATAAAAAACTGAATGATAAAGATAATGTAAAGTATGAATTAAAGATAGGGTAGATGTAAAGTATTAATGTGCATAAATCAAATCTTGAAATATGGATAATTATAGTAGGTGATCGAATAAAATTCAAAAGTTATTAATTTAGAAAAAATAATAAGAACAAAAGAGTCTATCAGTGTTATAAAAAATTTTCTTCACTCTGCCCTTTCTCTTGCTGGGGGAATCTTTATTATGCCTCATATGGAATGTTGTCGTAGTAATTGTGGCAGTCTACAGGAATGTGAGCCTTGAGCTCTTGTAGGTGGTCCCATTTTGTTTTTTTTATTTTTATTCTTTCATTGTTCAAATGAGGGAATTCAACAATAGCACGGATCTGTTTAGGTCTGACGGGCAAGGGGGCATACTCCTCATCAAAATTAATTTTGTACTCAATAGTACCATCAGGCTTGTGTTTCAAAGCCCTGATATCAGTTACTTTTGGATCTCCTAGTCTCTTTCCAGGGCGAATTGATTCATACACCATAGTCTCCTTGTTTGCATAATTTTTAAAAAATTTGAAGTCCAAGCATTCTGACCTGTAAGGAAAGGGAGTTTTCCTCGCCTCCTTTGCCAATTGAGAGTACTGACTTGGCAGGTATATTTCTCTCACTGTTTTTTTGTTCCTCGTCCCTCTTTTTGGGTTCAAAATGGTATCAATGGTGGAGTGGACACTGTCACACTCCATCATAGTATGCCCCTTGACCAGGAACTTCTGTTCAATTTCGACTCCTTTCTCTCTGGCTAAGTGTAATAAAGCATTGGATATCACACTACTTCTGTTTTGGTAACAACAGCCGTCAGACCAAAGAACTATTGGTTTTAATTCTGTGCTGAGGATCTGTTTCAGGTTGTGAATCACGCAGGAGGCAAAAGAGGATGCGCTCAATTCACTTTGGGTCTCATCCCACCAATAGGTTACTGCGTCCTTTGTTGCATTGTTGTACATTGTGAAATTATGTACACACAATTTCGTTTTGTAGTACATTGCAGAGGCATTCACACAAGGCGCCAATTTTACTGCTTGTGTGTCTTGTGTGAATACATGAATTTCGTTGGCCTTTCCTCTTCTCTTATCATTTTCTTTTTCTGCTTGAGCTTTATCTTTGTTTTTCAAGTGTTGTCTATAATCCTCTTCTGATATCATACCGCTTTTCACTTTAAAACTATTGCAGATATCACATACATCTTTCTTCGGTTGGAATAATGACAGATTCTCTTTATTGAAAATCTTATCAAAAGTAAACCGACTCAAAATAGTTTTCTCTTTGTTTTTACAAACTTCAGCATAAGATTCATACAGCTCTGTCATGGAATCGAAGGTTGGTTCTATGTACAGTTTTGTCGTGCTTGACCTACAATAATGGGAGGGCACAGTAGGTAACGATTTCAAATATTGTATTAAAAAATTTATATCTTCAATTTTTTTTGGCACCCCTTTTTTTGATGAACGTGAGTTTTGTGATGAGCTTACAATTTTGTTATCAACCTGGATAGTACCGTTAGCAGTCGAATGTCCTTCTCCTTTGAACCAATAGCGAATGAACCACTTTTTAATCCCAAGTGTATTCAAAAAAGTTTTCTGACACACTTGTACTCGAATTTCATTTATAACCAGGAAATATTTTGAGTGTTTCACTCCATCTGGAATTCTCAGATTGGCTTCTTCTACGAGAAACATCAACTTTTTCTAACAAACTAACAACATACACTTTTCTTTGGTCCCACGACATTTTCTTCCAAAAACCATTGAAAATCTTTAGTCTCTCATCTTCGGTGATAGTGTTGCATGCTCTCAACTTTGACTTGATACATGCTACGGATTGGCATCTAGGACCTAAAACCTTAGCTTCCCTTTCAATATCATGTGCTACTTTTCCAGGATTACATCTTCTATACCCTATGTAGGCTTCTCCTTTCTGTCTTTTATCATAGGCAACGTTTTTTTTCCAATTCTGTTTATTATCTTTCTTTCTCAATTTCTTTGGCTGCTCTTTCTCATGATTATCTTCTTCTTTATTATCTTTCACAATGTTATTGTTCTCTTTGTCACAACATTCATTATTTTCGTCTATGTCTTCATCCATATTTAGCTCTTCTGCCGTTTGTCCTGCTAGATCCAATTCAGGCAAGTAATCAGGGTCATCAGATTGGCTTGATTCCTCACTAGAACATTCTTCATTGATATTTCCCCTATTTCCAAATGGA
This sequence comes from Nilaparvata lugens, assembly GCF_014356525.2. NCBI lineage: Eukaryota > Metazoa > Arthropoda > Insecta > Hemiptera > Delphacidae > Nilaparvata > Nilaparvata lugens. The sequence goes on along the minus strand of NC_052518.1, from coordinate 79,487,509 downwards.
GATAATGTTTTATTTTTTTGTGTATTTGTTATGTCCAAAACTGTACGTTCTTCAATATTGCTACATGAGCTTAAATTCACATCACTAAAAATATACGACTTGTAGGAAATTAAATCCGAGCTGACATCGAGTTGACAATCTGGAGTGATATCTTCTTCATTGGTAGTATTGCTGGTCAATGGTCGATGGTCTTCTTGTGTAGTAGTGCCATCATGCTGCGAGACATGTTCCAGATCAGAGCTATTAGGCGCACCACCTGTTCCACCTGCAAAGATCAGACTGATTAAATCAAATGTCCTATCATTTTCTTCTGTAATTATAAACATAAACCTAATAATAGATCGATGTATATTTATATGGAATAAACATTTCTTTCTAATGATCAATGCACAGTATTTTTGGAATACCGAATTTGATGGTAATATATCATGTCATATAATTTATCCATAATACTACACAATCACAAGAATGATGAGGAACAAAAAAATAGGCATAGCCCTCACTATTTCGATCCCAATTTTCAGCCAATTCTCAATTTGGATTCGTACTAATTATTTAGCCCAGTTCACGTTGTTTCACCTCACTGTTATGCTTTTTCCTCTTTAAAACTGAAAAAAATTCCAAGAAAAATTTCATAATTTGGTTTTGTGTAGGCTTATACTTATAAGATGAACTTATAAGATGAACTTCACAATTGAGCTTGTAAAGCTATAAAAAGAACATAAAGAGCAAAAAGTTACCTTGAGAAACTCTCATTGAAGAATCCTGATAAGGAATATTTTTTAGAGCTACTCCAATTAACTTGGATGTGAAGCCCATAGATTGGAGGAGTTCTTCATCACCACTTGAAAGTCCAACATCATCAATTGAAACATCGTCTCCTGAGTCTGACATGATTGCTGAAAAAATGAACAATTTATTGAAACTCATATATATTTAGATGGTCACAATAATAAATAAATAAATTATAATTAGGCCTAATAATAATTATTGTTTATTCATTTATCTGACAGGAAATAATGCACTTAATAGGATTAAAACACAGGCAAAAACGCCCAAAACGTCTTTTTCCCAATTTTGTTGAATAAAATAGCCTAAAGGTTAGGTAAATATAGGTAGATATAGATCAAAAATAATTTCTTTTAATGTTTATATTGAATATTGATTTAATATTTTTGATATTTTCAAATTCCATTGATTTGCAATTCACAAAAGTAGGTAAATTATTCATCTAACATCATTCAAATCATTCATTAAACTCCGCCCAAGTCCATGTCTGAAAAGCAATTTTAAGAACAAAATCCGCCTATCTCCTATTACATTTTCCTCAGCATCAAACAAGTATTAAATTAATCCTAAATCGTGAATCCATTACCTCGAATCATCATATTATGATTGAAGTACAGAATAAACTAGTAACAATAAACACAGGAATAAATAAATAATATAAAATTACCTTTATTTCAAGCCGGTTACGAGTTGCAACTGAATCCTCCATAAGCACAATGTTCAAACTGAAGGAGTTGAGCGGTATTGTTTCTTGACCAGCTGATTGGCGGAGTTAGAAGAAATTGATTTACAGCGAATTCTATCGGTTTATGAGTGAAACTACATAGTCATAGTGTAGCTAAACACCGTTTGGAGCGTTTGCAACAATAAACCAGATTTTGAAAAAAATGTCACATAGGCGGTGTTGTTTCTTAAGCGACGATATGTTGATTATTGCACTTCATTTAACTTACCTTGTGTGTGTGTGTGTGATCAACAACTGTGCACAACTGATGTACAATCATTGTTCTACATGACTATTTATAGTCAAAGGTTAATGACTTCACACAGACATGTTCAGACATGTCTGGTCATGCATAGCTGCACACACGTGTCATGCATGAATGCATTCAGTTGCATGTCACTGCAAACTTAGTTTGCCAGCAGACACGATGGGAGTCAAGTCAATAGGACAAGAAATGAAAATAATCATAGTATTTGTTACATTCATGATATACACAATTAGTATGATATTACTCTTATACTATACTCTGAGTACTTGTACATTGCACAATATTAGAGTTGAAAATGTGTTAAATTTTTCATCATTGAACCAATCTGTAAAAGACAGCAGCAGCAGCAGCAGTACTGCCAATTTGAGCGTAAAAGCTTATAATAAAGCACATATATTATCTTATATAAGACTATGTGTTCAATCTCAAATGAATTATAAAACATCAAAATTATTTGATGATGGACTAGACAAATGGTATGCTTATATGAATGATCAACGTAAGGTTATTTGTAATTTTTTCAACAATTATACAGCATTGAACAGTTGTATAAACATAAACCCATCGTCTGGTGATAGTATTTCGAATTTTCTACTAATAACAACATTACAACTTTGTAATATTTTTGATAGCGAGCCGGAGCCGACAACGGTTAGGTCTTAAGGGGATTAACTAATTTCTATTTAGTCAGGTTTCAACATTGCTATTGAAAGGATGGTAGCAAAAAAGTCTTGTCATCGTCGATGAGTGCGACGTAAAATTGGCACTGGTATTTTATCGAAACTTAGCGGATTTGCATCAACCACCCTTAATAAAATTGTCGATACATTACCCCTGGAGTTGCATATCCCCTCCTACCGCTTTTGCGGACCCGGCACCAAATTAGATAAAAGATTAAGGAGGGGGGACAAAGGAATAAATAGTCTGGATGAAGCATGTAAAGAGCATGATATAGCATATGCGCAGCATAGTGATAATTCGTCGCGAAATGTGGCTGATCGTCGTTTGGCTGATAAAGCATGGTCTGTTTTTAAAAATCCAAACACAGGTTTAACTGAAAAAGCAGCCGCATACTTAGTTACAAATTTGATCAAAGCTAAAGCTGCCTTTGGTGGGGGTAGAGTACAACGGAGGCGGCGGCGGAATAATAGAAGAGAAGGTTGGAAAAATAATTCATCACTACAAGAACAAAGAAGTGCACATTTACGACAAAAAGCAATTAAACATTTAAGTAAGCACATAGCTGGTCAAGGTTTTTATTTAAGACCATATGCGCCCTTGTATAAAGGCGGTAGAATCATTGAATCACCTTCACAAAGAAGAAGAAGGACAACAAAGAAGAGGAGGAGGAGGAGGAGAAGAGCACCAAAGAAAGTGAGAAAATGAAGATTAATATACAAGGACCACTGTCAAATTATGATCTACTAGATTGGGCTGATATTTTAGATATTAAATTGTGTGGTATTTATATGATTGATACATTGCCAAAAAGAATTAATTTAAATGAAAAATCGATCATAAATTTAGACTCGATCATGAACAGTGGAACACACTGGGTGGCTTACAAAAAACATGCACAAAAAGTATATTATTTTGATCCAATTGGTAATTTACAGCCGCCCATACAATTGATAAACTATTTCAAACAACAACCAAATGTTGAAATTTATTTCAATTATGATCAATTACAAACACTAAATAGTAATGTATGCGGTCATTTTTGTCTTTTATTTCTTGCAGATGCGTTATAGCAGACAGTTCACTTGTAGATGTGTATGAAAGAAGGTGGTAAAACAGTAGTACACAATGGTTGTAATAACATTATCATCTAAAGACAGTAGCAGCAGCAGCAGTTGTTTAATTGAAGTACTTCCCACTGTACTAGAGCTAGACGCACGCTATCAATATGAAATTGGATTGATTAATTTATGGACATACAATAGTGTACCGAATATAATTAAAAATGTCAACTCATCTTTTAAGTATGGTGATAGCTTGATTGATTTGGATACAGGCTCCTACGAAATTGATCGTATAATAAATGAAATAAAGAGAAAATTGAACGTTGATAGTTCAAATCTAATTATACAAGGAAATAATAAGACAATGCTATGTGAATTGAAAGCGGATAAAGATGTTGATTTAACAATGAACACATCACTAGCCGATATACTCGGTTTTGATAGAGAAATTCTTGTAGCAAATAAATGGCATTATTCTAAACGTTTAGTATCCATTACAAATATAACATCGTTCCAGGTTACTTGTAATATTGCATGCGGCAGTTATCGAAATGGGCAAGAGGTTCATACAATTTTTGAATTTCTACCAAAGGTTGCACCTGGTTTTCTAATAAATGAATCACCATCGCCAATTATTTACTTTCCATTAAACACGCACAGAATTCAATCTATTGTAATTCAAGTAGTTGATCAGAATGGTAAACTAGTTGATTTCCGCGGCGATAGTATAACAATAAGAGTACACATTAGAAAGAAGGAATAGAGAGAGAGAGTGAGGCGGCGGTGGATCAAGCATGTGTTAGAATGATGTGAGCATTAGTCACGCAAACAACACAAGCGAGAGAGCGCGAGCAAGAAGGAATCGCGCTACAGAATGGGTTTTGTTGTGTATAACAACCTAGGTGCGGCAAGGAGGAGGGAGTGGAGTGGCGGTAGGACTGCTTTTAGCATGCAGCAACAATTGCCGACACCGGTTAGTACTTATCAGTCCGTGAAACTGATAACACATAATCGAGCAAGGTTTTTAGAAAAGCTTGGTTTTAAAATGAATTGGAAATATGTCATCAAAACACGCGGCGGCGGCGGCCGCAATTGGTGACATACTAAATGTTGAACAAGACATACACTATTATTCAGATATAACAAAATTTGATTATCATACGCATGCGCCGTATGGTAATTTGAAATTTAATAACAATGATGAAATACGTTTGTCGAAATCGTCTCATGACCTTATTTCATTAGTTGCAAAATCTTTTCTTATTGTTGAGGGGAAAATTACATGTACAAAACCGCCGCCAAAAGACAAACCTGATGATCCGCTGGTCGAGGCTGTATATACGCTCAGTTCAAATGCAGTAGCACATATGTTTGATGAGATACGATTTGAGTTGGCAGGTACAGTCGTTGCAAAGAGTCGACTAGTAGGTATTACTTCTACTATTAAATCATATTTAGTGAAACAACTAAACGATAAAAATACATATGATTTAGCAGGTTTCACTGATAGTGCATCAACACTAACTAATAATACTTTTGCTTATTGCGTACCGTTAAAATTACTTCTGCCATTTTTTGAAGGTTTTCAACATGTAATTTTGAATATGAGACAAGTGCTTGTGCTTTTGAGATCCTCAACAGATATTAATTGTATTCAGTCGCCGCAAGCAACATCAATGTCATTGGAAATAACAAAATTGCTTTGGAAAGTGCCCTATATTCATGTAGATGATCATTTAAGATTGAAATTTCTGAAAATTGTTGATCAGGATAGGCCATTGAAAATTGCATTCAGAAAATGGGATATCCACGAATATCCTCAGCTGCCGAACAGTGTTAGCACGATTTGGACTATAAAGACGGCTTCAAAAGCTGATACACCGCGATTTGTAATATTAGCATTTCAGACAAACAGGAAAAATGTAATGGGAAAGACAATGTTGAAATTTGATATGTGCAAATTGCATGATGTTAAACTTTTCCTGAATAGTGAATATCTGCCATATGATCGTATAAATGGAAACAAACAACTTTTGTACAAAATGTTTATTGAATTTGCGCCCAGCTATTATAATTTAGGACTTCATACTGATTATGGTACAGTTGTAGATTATAAAACTTTTACTGATTGCTGTCCAATAATTGTACTAGATTGTTCACATCAAGCTGATCATTTAACATCGTCAACAGACATTCGATTGGAAATGGAGTTTACAGAAAATGTGCCAAATTTAACGACTGCATATTGTATTTTGATAAGTGACACATTAGTAGAATACAAACCATTGAGCGCATTAGTTCGTGAAGTACAGTAATTTGACGCAAGAGCAAGCTATGCATGACGGTGTGAAGGAGGAGGGGGGTATATAAAAGTGTGTGTATGAACAGTAATTACATCAGTGTTCAGTTGTAATGTGTTCTAATAGCTTGAATAATAACATAGATATTCCTCAGTCGTCGTTATCATCATCATCATCATCATCATCATTGTCATCATTGACAAAAGCAAAATTTGATGCATTTGTACATAGAATGTGTGCATGCACCGACGGACAACAGAAAATGGACGATGATGAGCAAGTATCAACAAAATTTCGAGACTTTGGCATACAATGCGACTTGGATAAAGAAGAAGAAGAATTGGAGAAGGAGGCAGCAAGAATTGAGGAGGAGAAGAGAGAGACGAAGAATAATGTTCGTGAAGAAGAATGGGACAGGTTTTCGAAAAATGATGACATTGATTTTGCTGTAGTCGAGTTTCATTTTTTCAAAAGTGATGATAATTTTATCATTATTAAAGAGGTAGCCATAATCGATTACAAACTACGACATATTGTGCTACACTTTAAATCACCATTTCCGAAAACATTACTGAGTAGAAAAATGTACCGTGATGTCAGTTGGCTTGAACATAACTATCATAAAATTAGATGGGACCAAGGCGACTTAATTTACACTGACGCGCTGCTTGCTTCATATTTGCAAAATTATACCACAATCTATACAAAGGGAAGAGAAAAAGCACAGTTTTTGAAAAGGTTACACGACAATGTGCTTACTATGCCGGAGGATATTCAAAAACCAGACTATACAATGTTTGAAAATTCTTGGTGTTTTAGTGTATGCAAAATTCATAACAAATCGTCCAATGCCCGGTGTGCACTTTTCAGTGCGTATCATTATTTGACAATCTTGATGTGTAACAAGCAAACAAAGGAGAATAGTGCTGCTTCAATGCCTACAAACAATATGAGTTCATTGAATCGTAATGCTGCTGCTGCTGATATCGATTATACATGCGAAAATAATAGAATGGAAAGTATGAAACATTGTAAACTGCTAACTAAACAACGAAGACGCAACTATGCCCGACAAGGTTTTTATTTTGATGGGGAAAGCATACTGTGTGTTTATTGTGGATTTGATTTGATTTCGCATAAAGCGAGAGTATGCAGTCTGACCTGTAGCGAAAATGTTGGTAGTGGTGGAAGGGAGAAGCGAAAAGCAATAAATTTCACTGTTCTAGTACCACTCATTTAGAGTACCTTCGGTAGCAGCAGATTGAAGAGCTATAATGAATCCACAAACTTGGACTTATGCGCCAGAATGTTTAGAAATTAAATTACAAAACTACATTGAATGGTATGATTTGTGTCAAAAAGCAATAGAGACAAAAAACAGTAGTATTGCTAGATAATTGAAAGCAATATTTCTAAATACAGTTAATATTAACGATATCAGTGATTACTTAGCTTATTACAGACCCTTTAGTTTGAATGTAAACAAGCTAATAAGAATTGAAAAAGAAATTTTAAGATCGCTCGAGGTGAACAGAGGAGAAGAAGATGCGACTAGCTGTAAAGAAGAGGTGAACAGCGGAGAAGAAAGGAATGCGGCTACATGTAAAGAAGAAGCGACTAGCTGTAAAGAAGAAGAGGTGAACAGCGGAGAAGAAAGGAATGCGGCTACATGTAAAGAAGAAGAAGAAGGTAGAAAGCGAGAGTGCGTGTAAAGGTGACGGAGGGGAGACAACATCATGATACGGCGGGAAGTCAACAGAAGGAAAGGTGTTAGGAGGCGTGGCGGAGGGGAGAACGAGTCAACAGAAGGAATGTGTAAAAGTGGAAGGAGACGACAGGAAACGGAATGGGAGGCGGTTGTGGGGGACTGACGGCTAAACAGGTTTGCTCAGTCTTTAACCGACAACCCACATTGAAGCAAGCATAGCTTATTACTCTTGCACTCGAACGCGCGCGCGGTAAGCTTTTATTATGGATCACCATCTACAGAGAAGCAACACCAGCACTGGAAATGATAGACTTTTTAGTATGAAGTCATTCAATTATATTTCGAAAACTGAATATCCAACGGTCTCACTCAAAGATCTTGACCATGATTCGTGGTACCGTGTTGTACACGCTAGATTGGTGAGAACACAGCAGGGACAGCGAATCATAATGAGGTTATACGATCATGACAGCAATGGTGACTATTATTGCGAGGTTTACTTACCTGAGAAGTTTCTGAGTGTATTGAATCTTCAAACACTTGAGGATTTCAACAAACAAAAACTCTATCTGAAGTGTGTACAGCGAGAAGGTAAATCGCCTCTTGTTCTTCTAGAAGAAGAAAGGAATATATGAAAAAAATAAAAAAAAAAAAAACCCATTCCCATCATTGATTGTGCAATAGGCCTAATGTTGATTAATACTTTGTAATGAATAACTATAGTAGTATGTAGAATAGATTAGCCTATCTATTCTACATCCTATTATAGTGACATTCAATTAGAGTTTTCTCAATATGGGGATAGCACATTAAAAAAAGCGCCACCATTCCTTTTACAGCATAGTGTGGGGAAAATGACATCTCATACTAACAAATATGAAATGTAATTTTTTTCATTCTTCCTGTGGTGGAGGAAAAAAGGAACATGCACTATATTGTTGTGCAATAGGCCTAATGTTGATTAACACTTTGTAATGAATAACTATAGTAGTATGTAGAATAGATTAGCCTATCTATATACATCCTATTATAGCGACATTCAATTAGAGTTTTCTCAATATGGGGAAAGCACATTAAAAAAAGCGCCACAATTCCTTTTACAGCATAGTGTGGGGAAAATGACATCTCATACGAACAAATATGAAATGTAATTTTTTTCATTCTTCCTGTGGTGGAGGAAAACAAGGAACATATTATTGTAGTTTAATTTGCACCAAACTTTGTGCGCTAGTAGTGTAGTTTGAGAGTTTAGCGCTAGTAGTGTAGTTTGAGAGTTTAGATATCTGTGATTTTAAAGATTTAAAATGTGGGGATATTTTTAATATGCTAATTGGCACCACTTAGAAGCAGGTGTTAACTGGGGCAGATGTCAGAACACCTGCTACAACAAAGATGGCCGTCGGGGGCACTTCCTGGGTAGGGGAACCTCTTGGTTGGGGGCGGGGACTTTGGTGGGGGATGACAGATGTTTTTGACACCTGCTACAACAAAGATGGCCGTCGGGGCCTGGGGAACCTCTTCCTATTGGTTGGGGCGGGGACTTTGGTGGGGGACAAAATGGCCGACACTAGGGAAGGTGGGTAGAGGGCTGCCATTTTTACCACGCCCCCTCGCTTCCTATTGGCTGGGGGCGGGGCCAAAATGGCGGACTGGGGCAGGGGGGTGGAGGGGGGCGTGGCCACGCCCCTTGCTTCCTATTGGCTGGGGGCGGGGCCAAAATGGCGGACTGGGGCAGGGGTGGTGGAGGGGGAGGCCACACCCCTCGATTTCTATTGGATAGGCAGCTCTCTCAAAACACCACTACTCACCTCCAGAAAGTTCATTGCCACGAGACTGTATTCTCCGTGCTGATATTTGCTGATGGTTTTTAGGAAAACTTGTTAACTCAAACTTTTCAACAACCGTTTTAATTACCGACGAGGCACACTTTACAAGAACAGCTATCGTTAACGTCCACAACCAACATATTTGGGCAGATGAGAATCTTCATGCCATCAATCCTAATCGTCCACAACATCAGTTTTCAGAAAACATTTGGGCAGGAATCATAGGAGATCATCTATTTCTGTTCGAGCTTCCTCCCACGCTTAATGGCATAATCTATTTAAACTTTTTGAGAGAGGAGCTATTTATCTTACATGAAGATGTACCTCTTCAGTTGCGCCAAAACATTTGGTTTATGCATGATGGAGCTCCAGCACACTTCAGTGTTGCTGTTCGTGAACATCTGAATCACAGCTTTCCAAATCAATGGATAGGCCGAGGTGGGCCAGTACCATGGCCAGCTAGGTCACCAGACTTAAATCCTTTGGATTTTTATCTTCGGGGACACTTGAAAACCTTAGTATACAATACTCCGATTGATACCATTGAAGAACTCCGATTAAGGATTTTGAACGGAATAGAAATGATAAAGCAGACTCCTGGAATATTTTAACGGGTCCGACAATCGATGAGAAGATGTCTGAACATTCTGCATTCAGAACAAAGGAGGTCACTTTGAACATCATCTTTAGTCTTTTGGTATAAGTTTAATGTCATTTAGATATGTTACTTTCATATAAAAATAAAACTTTTCATAAAAAACGAATATTTTATTTGCAATCAGCTACAACCTATGAGTTATTAGTTCTCTCCTCATAAAACAGCAAATTTTTGTGGTGTAATGTACTACATAAGAATACATTTCATTCAACTATTATTTGAATTTAGTTTACACAGCTTACATCATTCTTTTCAAAATTAAATTTTCTACAATTTTCATTTCAAAAAATTATATGTTTACTGGTCATTAAAGAAAGTTATTGAGCATCAAACGTAGAAGTCTGTGTTTTTCTACTTAGATTTTTTTGCATATTTCAACTTTTTTCTCAAAAACTACTAACACTACAGCTTCCAGACTAGTTTTATTCAATTTTTCAGATATTTTTCCATATGAATTCAGCATAAGTTTTTTCAAAAACTAGTTCCCAAACAATTCAGCATCGGTGTATTTCACCAGAGGGATTGAATTCCGGGCGAAATCTTTCACTCTGTATAGCTCGCTAATGAAGCGTTTATGGATATATGTTTATAAGAACATTTTTTCTTATTTCCACCTCTACTATCACGTATTGAATTATTTTACCATAATTATGAATCACCCTGTATATATATTCATTTATATACATTCGGCTCAAACAAAAGCCTCTCTAAATGGAGGTAGAATGATAAGGTTGACAACTTTTAGTTCTGTTGTCTCAACATTTTTTTTTCAAATCACTTTTAAAAAGTTCATGTAGTACCTACTATTGTGTTTGAGACACTTCTGGCGCTATCATAGTTCCACCACTATTCTGTTCCACAGTCCTATCTCTTGCAGTCGTTGTGTTGTTAACTATATCTATAATAAGTTAAAAAGCTGGTTTATACACGTACGGGATAGGAAAATTATGTATGACGCATCATCACGTCTGAACTACTGGACTAATTAACTTGAAATTTTGCATATAGATTCTTAATTAACCAAGGATGGTTATAGGCCTATTTTAAATTTCTCAAAATTTCATTACGTCATATTTCAGATTGTCAAGTTTTAAAATAGATCCTTGCGGAGCACAGGTTCCTGCTAGTAATTAATAAAACTTATTGTAGTAAAAAATTCAGATCATCTATTAATAGCACAAAGCATCCCTCCACTTGCTCTACCAAATCTAGTCACTCTTACTGCATGAACCCTTTTCATTTCAAAACTTTGAAATGAAATAATTATAGTTATTTGTATGTCTAGAGTGAAAATTACGACTTTTTCTCCCTGTGGGAAAAAGTTTGAAGTTCCCTACCCTAGTGGAAGTGATCAATGAAGATCAATAAAGAAAAATGTATTGATATCAATAGGTATTTGGGCCAATACACATCAATAGGTATCCATGGATATGTATTGATGTGTATTGGCCCAAATACCTAATGATATCTATACAAATCAATACATATCCATGGATATCAATACATAACCAGCTGTATTGATATCAATACACATCAATACATTTCCATGGATATGTATTGATGTGTATTGCCCCAAATACCTAATGATATCGATACACATCAATAGGTAGCCATGAATATCAATACATAACCAGCTGTATTGATATCAATACAGATCAATAGCCATCTATAAGCAGCCTGCCCCCTTTATAGAAAAAATCCTCTTTTAAATCTAGGAGAGCAGCTTAGGATGAAGATAACATTTGCAAGGATTATAATATTCTAACCCAGCTGCGACTAGCATCAGACAAGGGAGTATATACCTGTTTAATTACCTATAATCAACATAAGTAAATTGGGTTCAGTGAATAGATGTCTATTGACATATTGATGAAAAATTAAGGAATGTAAATAGTTAAGACATAAATAATGTGAAAAGTTGTTTATTAAAATAACTCATATGCATGTAATTTATCTATGAAGAAAGGTCCTTATTGTGGTGCTCCAGATTACTTTATTATCTTCCTGTTTGAAGTAGCAATTTTTTGAGCTACATACCGGTTTATGTTACTGCACCTCAATTCAATCTCAATTTTTGAAGCATTCAGATTTTCCTCCAGGATCCGGTGTTTGAACATTTCTAGAACAATAACAGTTCAAAGTATAAAATCTTGAAAAATTAGAAAATAAGGATTTTATTTCCTGAATTAATCTTCTAGCAAATTTATTTAATAGCCTAAAAATGTATTCAAATATGCATGACTCTCCCTCTCGTGAAAGGAAAGTCCAAGATAACGTAAGAGCGTTTTTTCTCGTGAAAATGATGTCCTCACAGTTTTACATTACAACGTCATATTCTGGTGGAAAAGTCGAGAAAACACCATTTTTTTCACGTGAAAAAAGGTGGAAATGTTCCAACTTTTCACGTGAAAAGTACATGAAACTAAAAATAACGTTTTTTTTGTTTTTACATTTTTACGTTATACTGAACATGTAAAAACTCTCAGAAAAGAACATGAATAAAACGTTTTTTCTACATTTCTTGTCTCACATTTGGTCATTTCTTTCGCATGAAAATTTCCCAAAATTCACATGAAAATAACGTTTTTTAAAATACATTTTTACAATATTTTATTGTGAAAAGATAGAGAAGGATTACCTTTATAATTCTAAATAAATAACCTTTTCAATTCTTTATTTTTACATTAAAAATCTATAAATCTTATAAAACTTTTGAATAACCACAATATAATTTGGAGTAAATTCTCTACCCTAACTTTACAATAATTTTACACAAAACTGAATAAAAATTAAATTGAACCATCATGTCCTATTCAGACAAATGAATTTTTCCAGGTGATATATGCAATCTAACAGCTGGACACTATAATTACAAAAAGAAAGCTCATTTTGATTTGTAATCATTCAACAACTGACAAATTTCAAATATTTTTCATGTAAGCTTCTTTTTTTAGCTTTTTAACTTTGTATCAGCCATTTGCTTGTATTATAGTGAGGTCCACGTTATAATGGCAGTGTGTGATTTGCAATGGTGTTGCTATCCTTGTCTATCGTTCAACAAAGCAGATGGCGCTATCTCTTTCACACATTGCGATGGTGCAACATCGTTTATCAACAATGTAGAAATTCAACTAATTGACAAAATATTCAATCTCAATCATGAAAATTTATTATCACATCTTTAAAAAATTCATTTTTTTGACAAATAAAATATGATTAACTATTTTCAACAATAATGAACAGTTAAATTGATCAGATATACCAGTATCAGCTGTTTGGGTGGCAAGGCTGAGATCTGGCAACCCTTTTTTCCTATCTTCCTACACTGCCATAATAACGTGGACCTTACTATATAGCCTTGCATCACCCATTGAGAAAAAACCATAAATGTCTGGATGGCCAATAGGGAGATTTTTGCTTTAATAAAATGAAGAAACAACAATAATTTATATTAAAATTGAATTTATTTTCGAAACATCCCAGTCTTCAACCCTTCAATAAGTTGGAGACTGTTGTAGATATAATACTGTAACTTTTAGGATAAGTTATTGGTCGAATACTCCACCTTTTGACATACAACTGAATTTCAACCTCTCATAAGGGGGTGACTTGGGGGTTGTAACTCAAAAATTTTGAATGTAAATACCCATTGTGTGATACATCATCTTGAAAGCCTTCTCAAAACGAGAAAGAAGACATCAATAAAAATTGTCTATGATACTTTTATCCAAAATGGCGGCTGATTGAAGTTTTAGTTTTTAAAGAAATAATTGATGAAATTCAATCAGCCGCCATTTTGGATAAAAGTATCATAGAAGATTTCTATTGATGTCATCTTTCTAGTTTTAAAAAGACCTTTATGTATCACACAATGGGTGTTTACATTAAAAATATTCGAATTACAACCCCTCATTTCTTTACAAACTATAACTTCAATCAGCCACCGTTTTGGATTCAAGTTTCATAGTACATTTTAATTGATGTTATCTTTCTTGTTTTAAAAAGCCCTTTGAAATAATGTACCACACAATGGGCGTTTACATTAAAAATATTCGAGTTACAACTCTTAAGTTACCATATTATATATTCTGAACCTAGTCAACCCCTTATGAAGGGGTTTAAATTCAGTTGTACGTCAGAAGTTAGAGTATTTGACCAGTAACATATCCTGGAAGTTACAGTATTATATCTACGACAGTGTCTAATTTATTGAAAGGTTCCCATACATATGACTCACTCTGTATAATTACTAACTATAAATGATTAGCACAAGCCTAGAGCTCATGTGAGCATCACCCATAGAAAAAATTGTTTGACTTTATATTCTGTTTCAAAATAATCAAAATTGAGACTTAGATTTCTCTTTGCTGGTAAACCGAATTTTTGAAGACTTCAGCCAGTCTTTGATTACTGCTTCCATGTCTTTTTCTTTTGTGTTGGAGAATTTCATCACCACAGGTCCTATCAGAAATGGAACAAAAGTTTACTTATAATTTATTGAACATATTTCAAACAATATTTCTTGACTGGAAAATTAAAAAAACACACATGTTGCAAACACACAGTCTCTTTCTCTCTTATTATATAAAATATATATTGCTTAAATGAGAGGACTACAACTATAGTTTTTCTAAATTGGAATAAGAAATAGAGCTATTAATATAAATAAATGAATCACTTGCTTGTTGAAAAAGTCTAAATAAAGCCTGCCGCACCAGCAAACAACTGAATAAATTCTATTAGAAAGCAATTAAATGATATCTACTAGGCTACTTCAATTCAAATAAACTATTCAAAATTATTCGAAGTATAAAATAAAGATATCTTATAATAATGCTCACTATTCCATTAAAATTTATCTAGCCATTAGTCATCTAATCTATCTATCCACAGTCATATATTGCTATTAAGTTCATTATATTAAGATGAGTGTAGATTAGGCTAGTAGCCTACCTATGTGGTGACTTGAATTATTTAGGCTAAAAAGATATTTTTTGAAACTTATGTTGCTTTCCGTGACGAGACACTATATTCTATACAATAACTTTGTTGTAGTTCAGACACTGTGCTACTTATAATAATAACATTTTAATAACATTTATAATAATTTTATTGGAAAAAACACTTACTTTTCTTGGAGTATTGAGGAATGCATTTCACTCCTCAGGAGCTTCATCAGGCTGATATTTTGCTCCTCAGGAGTAAAATGCATTCCCCAATACTCCAAGAAAAGTAAGTGTTTTTTCAAATTAATATATACAATGATTCAGTGACTGAACTACAACAAAGTTAGACATTTTTGTTACACATTTCAATTTATATATGCTAGCATTCCCCTGGAATGTGTTTGCCTAGAATAATAAATGTTTATTTCCAGCACAGATAGATTTAAGAGGTTTACTTTTATTATTATTGAAATTATGCCATAAATAATTCATTTGGGCTATTTTATGAGGCTTTGAGGTTAGTCCAAGTATCTAAGACTATAATAAATGTATTATTTCATTATACAGTACATCAATAAAAACAAAATCACTTGACTTACCTTAAACTGGATCTTTTACAAAAATCACAAAACAACAGACACCAAAAAATCCGTTACAATCCAAATGTTGCATTGCCAAAGCCATTGACCAACAACCGCCTTCCCATGATCAATAAACCCACTATCGATAAACCTACTATGAAAATATCGCTATATCATAGATATTCAATTATTTATAATTATACATTTTTAAACTTGTTTGGGAATCATTATTCAAATTACATTTTTTAAATAAGTAAAAGTGAAATACTGTACTAATTTCTACATTGTCCAATGCAATAAAACCAGTTTGCCCCAGAAAAAAGTTGGAATTTGTTTGTTTAATATATCGATTGTTGGAACTTCGATACGTTCATCTCATAGTATCAATATATTGATATTTTAATTCCATACCATAGTAGGCCTATGTGGGAATTTCAAAATTAATGATATTGACAATCTTATTAAAAAATTTGATATTTCAGGTGCGGGTTAATGATTTTTATGGGGGGACATTTGTGCTTGACACTGAAATAATGTTGGAATCGATAAATAGTAGAAGTAGTTATTATTTGAATTGAAATCATTCAAAGTTCAAGTGTGTATAGTTCAGACACTGCACGATTTTCCCCATAAACTGAGATATAATTTGAAAAAGTGGTATAACTTTTCCAATTTTGTATAGAATCATTTGAAATTCTAGGATAAGATTGAAAATATGAACAGAAACGTTCATGATTATTTTCAGAATTTTTAATGATGAAATACAATTAAAAAAAAATTAAACGTCAGTAGCACGTTAACGGCACGTCTGACAGGATTTTTGCAAAGGACAAAATGTACTGGAAATTCACTTCTACACCCGAATCAGTCATCAAAAATACATTGTTTCGAGAAAATTGGAAATCTGCAAAATTATTCAGTTTTTAACTGCATTTAAAATTACCGCAAAAGGTCTATTGTTAATGGTGCCCTGTAGACGATTTTTGCAAGAGACAAAAAGTGCTGCAAATTAACTTCTACGCCGGAATCAGTCATCAAAAATACATTGTTCTGAGAAAATTGAAAATCTGCCAAAAATATTCAGTTTTTAACTGCATTTAAAATTACCGCAAAAGGTCTATAAATCATTAACAGTGCATTGTAGACGATTTTTGCAAGAGGCAAAAAGTGCTGGAAATTCATTTCTACACCCGAATTGATTAACAGAAAGCTTAGTGTGAGACTTTTTTGGAAAATTCAAAAAATTTACCATCAAAAATTCAATTGGCAACACATTTTTTTAAACTCAATAACGGTGTGTTGTAAACGATTTTGCAACAGATAGAAGGGGTTGAAATTCGTCAGAAAGCCTAAATTGAGAGTTGAAAAAATGTTTGATTTTCACTTTTAAAATTTTCACTTTTTATTCACATGAAGAAACATGATTTTCACATCATGTGTTAACATTGCTAATATCATCCTGAGAGCTCAGAAACCTGTCCTTATTGAAAGCAATGAAGATTTTATATAATCAATAGAAGCTCATTGACTGTATTTACAATGATTTCCATTTGTTTGTATTTACTTCTAATGATACCCATTTATACTTTTATCGATATCACTAAAAGTTCAGTGATAACAATAGATTTTCGTTGACTGTATTTACCATTATTTCTATTTATATCCATGAGCACCTATTGATATCACTGAATGTACAGTGATATCAATAGAAGTTCATTGACTGTATTTACTGTGATGTGTATTGATATCATGATTTTCACATTGTGTGTCAACATTGCTAATATCATCCTGAGAGCACAGAAACCTGTCCTTATTGATATCAATGAAGATTTTATATAATCAATAGAAGCTCATTGACTGTATTTACCATGATTTCCATTTGTTTGTATTTACTTCTAATGATACCCATTCATACTTTTATTGATATCACTAAAAGTTCAGTGATAACAATAGATTTTCGTTGACTGTATTTACCATTATTTCTATTGATATCCATGAACTCCTATTGATATCACTAAACTTGTAGTGATATCAATATAAGTTCATTGACTGTATTTACCGTGATTTCTATTGGTATCCATGGATTTCTATTGATATCCATGAGCTTCTATTGATATCACTAAACTTGCAGTGATATCAATATAAGTTCAATGACTGTATTTACCGTGATTTCTATTGGTATTCATGAACTTCTATTGATATCACTAAACTTCTAGTGATATCAATATAAGTTCATTGACTGTATTTACCGTGATTTCTATTGGTATCCATGGATTTCTATTGATATCCATGAGAGCACGTATTGATATCCATGAGCATATATTGATATCAATAGAGTTTTTCTATCGATTTCTATGGATCTCTTCACCAATCTAATCACCAATCCCACCCTACCTAATCTACTCTACCTAACCCGCCCAACATAAACTACCATACCCAACCTACTTGGGCAGGCGAAGCCTGCCTCCCAGCCGGAGCGCTAAGCATGGAGGCTGCTACTCACCCGTGTACAGTCATAAAAGGTGATTGGGCGGGCGAAGCCCGCCGCCCAGCTGGAGCGCGAAGCGCGGAGGCTGCTAACCTACCCCAAATAGGGTTGCAGGGGGCAAAGCCCCCGCCAAGCGCGAAGCGCGAGTTGGAAAGAAATTATAACTCCTCAACTATAGGAGCTCATAAAATGAAAAATTGCATATGGGTGAAGTACTATGGGAAGTTGCTTCCAGCAGAAAATTACATTCAAGTCATTACTGGCTAATATCAGCTTCCATTGATTAGAAACTTGAAAATAGAAGACGATTGTGAAGTGGAAGTCATCAGCGAGTTTAAGTACTTGGGAGTAACACTGACAGCTGACAATAAAACATTCATGGAATCTCCACTCGAATTATGATGGGCAATTGGGCATATTATCCCAATCAGAAAATTTTCAAAAGAAGACTGATTTCTACTTTAGCAAACTTTAGCTGGATGCACACCTGAGGAGGCGCGGTGCGGCATTTTGCATCCAGCTGCTTCTTGCTCATTGGTTTGAATGGAAGAACTCACACACACTGAATCAGGCATGGCGTGGAACGATGTGATAAAGCAATCTTCATAAGATCAACACTTTGTATCACCAAGCCGCGCCTTCTCAGGTGTGCGATCATTATTTGGATACTTTTTGTAATGCTAATATGATTTCTTGTATTGAAAACATCACCAGACCCAATAGGAGCAGTTGTTTGGATTACATATTCTTAAAAAAAAACCAATAATATAACTGCTGAATCAGTAATTATTGAGTCAGCAGTAACTGACCATTTTGCAACAGGCCTCATACTGCACTCCAATAGTAATGAAACTACCTGTAATAGGGAGGTAAAGATTATAAGAGATTGGAGAAAAATAAATTCTACCATACTAAATCTAAACTGAGACCATGTTACTAGTATTGATGATGTTAACTTATCTTCAACTAAATTTATTGACACTATTCAAACAATTATTTCAGTAGATTCTTCCCAGATTTTTCAGAATGCCAAAAGTTTAAAGATTAAACCGTGGATCACAAATAACATAGTCAATTCTATTCGTAAGCAAGATAAGCTGCAGCAACCCTAGAAAATTTTGGTTTGTTGTTAATGAAGTAGCAGGGCGACAATCCAAGCAAGATGAACAATATATTCCCAATAAAAGCTTTCAATGCCGGCAGCAGGGTTACCCCGTTGGAGGCTACTGAGATCTCCAACTCATTCAATCAATATTTTGCGTCTGTGGGGGAGCAATTGGCCGGAGCTATACATCCATCTGGTCCTTCAGAAATGAGCGATTTGGACCATGTCATTAATGCTGATTTTGAGTTGAGCCCTGTCAGTGAGCCTGATATTATAAATATTATAAGTAGCATGAAAGGCCATTCTTCACCAGGCTGGGACTCTATACCTTCCAGGCTGCTAAAGGACAATGTGTATGGACTTCTCTCTCGAATTAAACATATCACAAACCTTAGCCTAACCACAGGTAAATTTCCAGATGTTTATAAAATTGCGAAGGTCATTCCAATTCATAAATCTGGCTCGAAATCAGTCATTGGTAATTTCAGACCCATTTCCCTTCTTATTTCACTTGCTAAAATTCTAGAAAAATCCGTTAAAATACAAGTAAGCACTTATTTGAATAATAATAATATTATCACAAGTAATCGGTACGGTTTTATGAGTTCCAAAAATACTACCAATGCCATTTCTGATATGACAAACCACATCTCAGATCAATGTTGTAGAAGAAAGCAGATCAAGATTACATTCCTTGATCTTGCAAAGGCGTTCGACTCAATAGACCGGAACAAACTTTTCATTAAACTCCAAGCAATAGGATTCAGAAATAGAACTCTTGACTGGTTTAAAAGTTATTTTGAGGATAGGAAGCAAACCATCTGTCTGAATGGCATACATAGCGACTCTGTTAATGTTGATTATGGCGTAGTACAGGAGTGTACCTTGGGACCTCTTCTCTTTCCTATCTGTATAAACAACATTGCAAAATTGAAGCTTCACAGTCGCCTGTTCCTTTTTGCCGATGACACAGCTCTTGTGACATCAGACTGTTCATGGGCAGAAGTTTTTGAAAATGCTTCATCAGACTTATCAAAGTTTAAAAATTGGATGGATAACAACGTTTTATCTATCAACATTGGGAAAACAAAGTGCCTGCCAATATACCTTCGTGGTGGCCCTGGACTAAATGTGCTTGAAATGGATTCATGTGAAGATCCAAAATCAGTTAATTGCATCTGTGAAAGTATAGAACAGGTGACTCAATATAAATATTTGAGAATTGTTCTAGACCACAAGCTGTGTTGGACAGATCATGTTCAGTTCCTTAGACAATAGCTTTGTAAACTAACATATGCATCTGGGCAACTTGGACAGGTGCCAGGTCCCAGACATTGCCGATTCATATACTTTGCATATGCCCAGTGATTGCTTGAATACAGCATTGTGGCTTGGGTTGGAGACTCAACCAATGGCCTGTTGCAGTTGCACAGAGGACGTTGATAAAGGCTTTACTTTCAAAAAATCAGAGATTCCCCACTTATTTACTGTTTGAGGAGTTCTCTGTATTGAATGTTAAGGAATTATTTATGAAAAATTTATCAGTCTTCATTAAAAAAAATAGCATCAATTTCACAGAAATACAGCATGATTACCCTACTAGGAGTAGATTAAATATAAATATTCAATTTCCCCGGCTTGGTAATTCTATCCAACTTTCAAATTCTTTCCACCTAGCCCACTGGCTCTACAGAAATGTTCCCCCAGAACTAACACCAAGTGAGCATTGCACTGTCGCTGTTTACAGGCGAAGGGTTGGTGTGTGGCTCCTTAGCATTGGGACTGAAGCGGCAGATGCTCTACTTCTATCACTCTATATTTGAAAAATTAGATCTTCCGTTTTTGGTTCTTTTTTCCAAATTTTCCATTTTCTTTGAAGTTTTTTCCTCGTTTGCTTTAAAGCTGAATGAACCCCTGATTGCTGTCGGATAGTTCTCAATAAGATGTTTTTTATCAAAATCAACCCAAACTTTCATTTGAAGTATATATATATATTTTATTTGTTAAATTATAATTTACGTATTATATCTTCTCAATTACCTACCTATATAATTAATTCATTTTCTCCATATTGTTAGATGTGATACATAATTATTATAAAATGAATGTTGTTTGCTATATGCAACTCCTCCCCGCACATTGACCTGTCATCCAAGTGGGGAGCCTATTCATATGTATTTATTTTATGTAATTTCATTGCATTTTAAATGAGTGGATAAATTTGATTAGATTTTGATTTGCTTAAGCCTTAGCTTAATAAGATGCACTATATTTTTATGAAAATAATCCAACAATCAGTATTTACATTTATATCCCAATATGGACTTCCTATGTACTTAGTTAGTTGTGCAGCAGTTTGTATTTTTAGATATAGTTGAATTTAGCTTGCTGGGATATTGAATGGTATATCTCCTTGCTGCTGATTTTCCCGTGCATATTCTAAATTTACAGCATTTCAAGTTCTACGACCCAAGTTTGGACGTCGTTCGTACCGCGGCATTATTATTAGAATTAAAATTTTGTGAAACAGTAGAATGAAAATAGAAAAACAGATCTACCGACGGCTATTGGATGACGCAATGATTATAACAGCTGATTTTCATTTCTGTGTGAGGCCAGCGCACAAATCTTCTCCCATGAGGCCAGTTACAGAGCTCAACCGACCGTCAGTGCGTATCCTAACCATAGGCATCCATACATATAAGTTTTCCAGTTTCAGAGCTCTCCTGACAAACGAACTGATCTGACTCACGAATGGATGCGTTTACAAATTGTTTAATTGCTGATTTCGAATTTCAATACAACCTTGACTCATAAAAAACTTCTTAAGCTATGATAGTTCTGTATAATAAATGTACCGTGAATAATAATAATATATTATTTTTTTCTAATAAGAAAGTTGGAAATAGATGAAGAAATGTGTAGAAAAAATCTGATTTCAAATAATCATGATATATTTATTAATTGAATTCATTCATTATAATATTCAATTCAATATCAGCTGATTGTCGTGCAGAGGTGTCATATGTGTTTTATTGAAAAAAAAAGTTTTGATAAAAATGGTAACCTGTAGTGCATTTGGATGTACAAACAGAAGTTCAAAGAAGACTCCAGGAGTGACCTTTCACAGATAATAATTAATAGATTTACTAATTTGTTCACTCATGTTAAGGTTAACCTGTAGATAGATGGATAGATAGGCCTAGATAAATACCTTTTATTTACACTTAGATTGATAGATAAATAATTTTATTGTCCAGTTCAAGCATACAATACAAATTAAATACAATAGATACAAGTTCCATCCAAGTAATTCAACACAATAAGTAACACAATAAAAAAATCTTAGGCATGTCAGAAGCCATCAGCTAGAGTTGGTATAGTTACATTCCCATCAACAAATATTAAGTTCAGTGTCACGGTTTTGATACCATAAACCGGGGTGAATAGGGACAGTTTTTTCACGTTTTTTCCTCATAACTTACACAAAAATTAAATTATTCTGTTCATGACCTATCCATGTTTTGTACTCTTGGAATAGGTACATTTTGAGATAATAAAAAAAAAATTGCCCTCACCCCCCTTTTCAATACTTATTTTTTTTATGACTGTCCCTATTCACCCCAACAGTGGGGTGAATAGGGACACATAGGAGCTTTTAAAAAATAAAATTACATATTTTAGGCACATATTTATTTAAAATAAACTGAAAAAGAACTTTTATATGGAAAAATATTGGTATTAGAAAAATACCCGTCAAAAAATAGGAACAATTTAAAGTGAATAGAAAATAGGTTTTACATTTCAGTGAAAAAATACCTTCCTCTCTTACTTGTAGGCTCTTTTAGAAATTTTGATACCTGTTCTTTTTTAAATTCAGTAATGTCCGGAACATCTGGAAAAACATGAACATTTTTCATTTTTGTTGATGGTTTTTCTCGAAGGAATGATCCCATGAACCTATCACTGGACAATTTTTCTATGACCTTACCAATGAATGTTTTCACTCCTGTATCATATTGAAAATTCACTTGCACCCAATTCCCTTCTTCAATTTGCTTTCCATCCTCCACATCCACATCCTCATCATCCACATCCTCATCATCCACATCCTCATCATCCACATCCTCATTCTCCACATTGTGTTCTTCTGGTTCAACAACTTCTAAACTTGGCATGGAGTTGTCAGAGGAATCATTGTTCATTCCTTCTGGTTCATCCTCCTCTTCACTTGAATTTTCTTCACTTGTCTCAAAATCCTTTGATGTTACACTACGACCAGGGGGGATGTTCAGCTTCTTCTTCCGCTTCTTTGCTGGTTCTATCTGCTCAGGATATCTCATTTCCTTCAGGAACGCTGTCAAGCTGTCGTTTATCAATGCTTCATTATCCACTTCATCCAGTTGATCCTCCTCAGATGGTAGCATTTCTAGGACCCTATTTCGGTTTACAGGCTGTATTCCAGCTTTATCAAATCCTGCTTTGATGTCTTTGTCAAGAGTACCCACCATCAAATGGATTGCATCTTTAAGATGTGCTGGAAAGAATCTCTTATCAAAAACATTGGACTTTGATTTCAATTTGTATATATTTGTATATGTATTTGTATTTGTATCAATTTGTATATTTGTATATTTGTAATATATCCTGAGAATATTATTCCTTAGTGAGCACCTAGGGCCTATAAAGAAGCAATACTCCAATCACTGCAATCCATACAGTAGCCTATAGTAGTTTTCCAAAAATAATGATCAGTGAGAAGTCAGTGATATTCTAATTTTATAAGTATATGAATAAAAGCATTGATATTATCAGTTTTTCCAATCACATATTTTTAACTAGAGCCACTGATAATAGTCATTTGTAAGTAATGATGAGAAAATGCATGAATTGGAATGACATAATTTGAATTATGGTCAACCCAAGATGGCTAGTGCGGGAAAAAAGTGGCATCAGAGTGTACCAAAGGATAGCCTATTCTCTCATCTCCACGATCCTCCTTGGTCTGCACCACGTAATCTGTGGTTTCTACTGCTACAATTGACTCTCTGTGCTCTGTGGCCTCAACCATTGGATTTCAAACTGTACCACTCTCTGCTCAGTTGAGAAAGGGAACACAGTTCCCTAAAAATTTCCGTTTCTAATATAAGTTCTTAAGTGTTTCCAATCTATTTATGTCTTGTGTCTCCTGTTTTAATTCATATATATATATATTTATAAATTATGTAAACCTAAACAATTGATGTGCTGACTACTATTTTTGTCAGTACCGCTTAGTGTCGCTCTCAGTGCGCTCATTTTAGTTAGTCTACTCCAACCACTTGATGTGTTAACATGTATTTTTTGCAAATAAAATTTAAAAACTGAGTTTTAATGAACGTGAACGTGTTTGGCGCCCGAACAGGGACCCTGAAGAGTTTTTCGTGAAAATTGTGCTGTTCATTTAACCGCCAGTTTATATTGATCAATTATCAATCACAAGTGATTGCAGAAAATTCGAAAGTCGGGGTTGCAACTGATACGAACCATCATCGAGACCATCAATTGGAAGAGTGACTCATCAACACCAACAACCAACAACCCCCATCCTGGGGAAGAAAGGCAAGAAGGATAGCAGACCAGACCATAAACTTCTTATCGATTACCGGCCAAGGTTAAGATCGTACCTGGCTCTGGCTGCAGCTGTATCCAACTCCACAGTTCAAGGTAACACGTCTTCTACATCTACAATCAGTGACAGTAATAGTGAAGATAACAGTGAAAGCACAATGGATAACCCCCTTATTTCAAGACCAATTGCAAAACATCACCTACACATAATACCTGAATATACAGGAAACCCAATAGAACTACTTGTCTTTCTTGAAGTTGTCGAAAAATTGAAAAATGACTATTGTAATAATCATATCGCGGAAGCAGCAGACAATCATTGGATTCTCCTTCACTATTGTAAAAAGAAATTACATGGACCTGCTAAAGATGTAATCCTCAACAGTACAGTAGATGACCTCTCAAATTTGATTGATGTTTTGAAAAACTTTGCAGATAATAGGACAGTAGAACAATCAACTATGGAACTGCTTGCTATGAAATCACACCAAAAAGAACACCCTATTCAATTCATGAATAGACTGCAACAAAAAAGAACCGTGATTATCTCAAGACACAAACTCGATGGACTAACTGGTCCAATTCTTGAAACTATCTCATCTCAGTTGGATAAACAAATTGTAATGATTTTAGTTGAAGGAATCAACCACTAGCTTGGAGCTTACCTACAAACGCTAGGAATCAAAGACCTCAGTGATGCAAGACAGGCTATTATCAATAAGAGTAGTGCTTATTTGAAACATTTAGGATTTACTACTGATGTAACACAAATGAATCAAACTTTCAGTAAATCTGAAGGAAAACAAAACTAGTCAAATTCCAATCAAAATTCGCATCCGAAAAATGTCCATCAGTTTCAAAACCAAAACAATTCAAATCAAAGAAACTTTTCTCAATCTCAAAATCGTGATTTCAATTTCAATCAGAGAAATTTTTCTCAACCTCAAAATCATTTCAATCAGAGAAATTTTTCTCAAGCTCAAAATCATTTCAATCAGAGAAATTTCTTTCAGCCTCAAAATAATTTCAACAGAGGACAATCCTTTCAAAGTAGATTTCGTAATGGACAAAGTTTCCAAAATCACAACTTCAATTGTAATCCAAATGCAAACTTCAATAATAACAACCAAAATTTGAATCAAAAATCGAACGATGTGAGCATGAGAACAGTTTCCAACTTTCAAAAGTTTCCAGTTCACAATATTGAATCTTCTGAAAATGAGTTTTCCGAATTTGAAAGCATGGATGCTAGAATAAGTTCTATGGAAAATGCTGTAAGTGACCTTTGCGAGAAAATGAATCATTTTTTAGAAGTAGGCTCGAACAACAATCCAAAAATGTAGTATAAGATTTGAATACGATCTCTCTTGATTTGCCTCATATTCATCACAATGATTCACGAATTTTGATCGATACAGGTAGTAAATATAATTTCATTAAACCTCAAATGGTTTCTCCTCAGACAAAAATAATTGATTGTGATTATAAAATCCGTACACCCGCTGGTGAATCTAATGGAATTAGATAGTTGATAAAGATGAAAAATTTTATGTGTATGATTTTAGTGATAATTAAGATGTTCTTATTGGAAAGCAAGGATTGAAAGCAAAAATTGATTTGGAGACCAATTGTCTCATAACAAAAGATTGCACGATACCACTGTTAGGAATGAATCATATTGAAATCAACAAGGGTTGGAATGAATTGAAAATTAAAACTAATGTTTGCACTCCATAAGATAAGCTGTGTTGTTCGCTTCTAGAACACTCAATCCCGCTGAACAAAATCTTTCTACTATTGAAAAAGAAATGTTGGCAATAACTTGGGCAGTGAAACATTTCAGGCCATATTTGTATGGAAGAAAATTCACCCTAAGAACAGATCGCAAGCCACTCCAATGGCTTCATTCTCTAAAAGAACCAAATGCTAAATTAATGAAATGGAAATTGTTAATGGAAGAGTATGATTACACCGTAGAATTCATAAAAGGTTGCTCAAATTGTGTTGCTGATTGTCTCTCACGGCCTTTCAATGTAAATATGATGGAAAGTAGTGATGAATTTACAGGTTTTGACGATTCAGAATTGTTCCCAGGCAAATAATGCAAACAATGCCAACGACAATGCCAATAATAATGATGAGTACGATGACATTGATATCAATGATCTGCTAAGATTCCATAGCAATGAAGCTTCTCCGTCGGTAAACGAAAGTATATTGAATGATCTTGATGAACAATTAGGTAACAATTCGATAGTTAATGCAAATATTGATAATAATAATGAAAATGATGTGGAAACTGGCAACGAAAACCTTGTAAATAATACTAATAATGATAATGACAATGATTCACTAATGACACAACATTCTCAAGAAAGTTCAGATGATAGAATAGGTATAATGGACGAAAATAGTATCATAAACACTGAAGCAAACCAAATAGTTATTTCACGAGGTAAAGGAAAACCCCAATTCAAAAAGATCTTTAATAAAAACAGAATAATTTTCAAATACAGAGACGCACGTGACATTGGAAACAAGTAGATGATATTTACGGGTGCTTGAGCATTATTTAACGACTTTTCCCCCCTCCCACCTCCCCCGCAACCATCCTATGTACCCCCCACCTCCCCGCTCATGACACACCTCACCTGCCCCCTCCACCGCTCCTTAGAAGGAGAAGAACCTCACCCTCTCACTCTCTAGAAGAAGAAGAGGGAGAGGTGGAAGAAGAAGAAGAAGAAGAAGAAGAAGAAGAAGAAGAAGAGAAGAAGAAGGAGAGGAGGAAGAAGAAGAAGAAGAAGGAGAGGAGGAAGAAGAAGAAGAAGAAGAAGAAGAAGAAGAAGAAGAAGAAGAAGAAGAAGATGATAACAATGATGCTCTCTCTCTATGTTATGCTCTATTTTTTCATTTATAGATAGTCATGCTCCAATTACATTTAGTCATGCCCAATTACATTTAGTCACGGTCTATTTGATAATGATTTATAGCAGAGAGAGAGATGTGAGAGAGAGATTGATTGATTGATTGATTGAGTACTTTATTTATGTAGATTACAATATAAACTGGCTTATACACTTATATACAATAGCTTACAATACAGCAAAATTATAGATGAATTTACATGATATAGACTAAGAAAATAGTTATTGAACTGTATATGATATGAAAAAGCAACTTGTAATATAATAACTATAGATAATAATTATATTGTTATTCATCTACATAAATTGGCGGAGCTTTGGACATATCAATGTCCATTCTTCGGAAAGAATATTAAAAATGTCCTCCCCACTAACTCTCTACCAAAACGTTAATTTCATTATTTAAACTAAGGATTTATTTATTAATGGAAATATTGTGAAAGTTTTAACCAATATGAATATTTAAGAGAAAAAACAGAAAATTGATAAAGTAAAATAATTATATAGGTAGATAAGATCAAATAATTGATTAATAAAATGAAGTAGGCTGAAAGTAGATCAGGGTAATCAACTTTCAGTAATATACAGCAGTATGTAGTGGATAATTGAAATAACATGAGTTCATATAATATATATATATATATATATATATATATATATTATATATATATATATATATACACACAATTCGTTCTAAAACAGGTTTAGAGGTTTGTATTTGTGGGATGGGTGGGGAATGGTTGTCATGTGATCATTCTAGGGCCGGACAGTTTCAGTCATTTGTTCCAAAAGATGTTTTTTTCAAGTCAGGATGAAGCTCGCTTGGCTCTCGATGGATCTGATAGAAACAGGAAGTGCATTCCATGTGCACGACAGGCACTGACTAAGAAGGATTTTGTAAAAATAGTAGTTCGATGATTGGGTATCCTTAAAGTACTTTCTCCAGTTCTAGTATGTGAAGCATCTATCCTCCTACCTTCAGAGACAAATTTGAAATCATCTTTAAAATAGTTCGGATTACCATATTTCAAGATATCTCTAACAAGCTTGACTATTCGAAAAAGCCTTTGATCGGGAAGCTTTAATGTTGAACTAGCAATGTGGGCTGGGGTGATATGATCATGGCGTTGGAGAGAGTAGACGAAACGTAGACAATAATTTTGGCAATGCTGTAGTTTATCATTCAGAGTGACTTGCATATCGTTAAGAACAGAATTACAATACATTAAATGTGGGAAGATGAGAGATTGAACCAATAATGATATTATGTTTCTAGGGAGAATATCGTGCATTTTCTTCAATGCATGCATGGCTGAGAATACCTTTTTACAAGTTTTGTTCACTTGTTCTGACCAGTCAAGAGTATTTTTC
The DNA here is from genome assembly GCF_014356525.2 of Nilaparvata lugens. Lineage (NCBI taxonomy): Eukaryota > Metazoa > Arthropoda > Insecta > Hemiptera > Delphacidae > Nilaparvata > Nilaparvata lugens. Next base: position 79,458,469 of record NC_052518.1, on the reverse strand, counting down.
ATAATAATGCCTAAATTTTTAACTGAGCTACAGTAAGGAATGTCATTACCATCTACACTAATTTTGTGAATCGATTCAAGGTCAATATTGATTATAAGACGAGAATATCCAATTATAATGGGTTGTGTTTTGATGGGATTAAGCTTAAAGCCATTTTTCTTTTTCCATTCCACTATCGAATTGATATCCTGATTCATTATTCCAACTGTTTCATTAATTTTTGTTATGGGACAGCTTAAATATATTTGGAGGTCGTCTGCATAAGTATGGAAACTGGAGAATTTGATAATGGAAGAAAGGTCATTAGCATATAAAGTGAAGAGGAGAGGGCCTAAAATTGAACCTTGTGGTACTCCATGCATAACGTTTTTCCAAGTAGACTTATTGTCACCGACAGATACACATTGTTTCCTACCTAATAGATAGGATTTAAACCAAACTAAAGAGTTGTGACTGAAACCAAGAATAGCCAACTCATTCAGATGGACTGTATGATCAACAGTATCGAATGCTTTGGAAAAATCAAATAGGGTGAGGATGGTGCATTTCCTTTGGTCCATAGCTAACCTTATATCATCAGTGACACAAAGCAGAGCTGTCTCAGTTGAATGGAATTTTCTAAAGCTTGATTGAAAGTTATAAAGCTTACTATTGTTGTCTAGAAATTTTACAACTTGAGCATGAATGAGTCTTTCTAGCACTTTGGACAATGCAGGTAAAATACTGATTGGTCTGAAATCCTCAACTTTATTGGGCGATGGAACTTTATTTAGAGGGCGAACCAGAGCAAACTTCCAGTTTTCAGGGAAAATGCCTTCTTCAAGTGACTTGTTGAAAATATATGTAATGGTTGGTAAAACAGCAAATAACATCTTCTTGATAAATTTAATAGGAATTTTGTCTACACCTGTAGCATTACTATGAATACATTGAATTGCTCTGAAAGTGTCTTCTTCAGAGATTGGATGGAAATGAAATTGATCAGTAATTGGTAAATCTAAGTTTGTAACCTGCTCTTCAAGATCATCTATATTAGCAATGGCAACTTTGTCACATTGGTTAGAGTGTGAAACGAAATGGTCATTTATATTGTTCAATGGTCAATTTGTGGATTCGATTTCTGTTTGCCAAGCCCGAATTCTTTTATTCCCTGCCAAAGTGATTTAGAGTCTTGTCTATTGTTTGTCATAAACGAATCCAAGTACCTAATCTTTGAGTTCCGTGATTCCTGTTCAACTCTATTTCTAAGGCTCCTATACTCTATCAAACTGTCCAAGTCAAATGTCTTTTTAAATTTTCCATGTGCTCTGTCTCTACATCCCATCATCTCAAGTATGTCTTCAGTCATCCATGGTTCTCGTCGTTTTCTATTAATCCTCCTTGTCACATAAGGTGCATGTTTGTCATACAGAGTCAAAGTCCAATTCTCGAAAGTCTTGACCATGTCATCAACTGAGGGTAACGCTTCAATTTGATGCCATGGAGTCTGAGCCACATCAGTCAGGAAGGCGGCTTCATCAAAGTTTTTGAAGTCTCTATAAGTGATAATTTTCTGTTCTGGCTTAGGTATCTTATGGGAAAGAACACAGTAGATCAAATCATGTCCAAAAATAGCTAGGACTGGGATTTGGCCTGCTTGAGCAACCTCGTTAGGATCACTAACAATGAGAAGGTCAATGAGTGTGTCAGATTTATTAGTATGATGAGTTGGATCGAGAGGTAAAATAGTCATGTTCAGGCATTGGAAAATAGTAGTCAGTTGAAAGTAGTCAAAGTTACGATTTGTCATGTTCAAGTTGGTGTTCATATCCCCCATAACTAGTATACGGCTATAACAAGGCATAAGAGAAAGCAAGGCATTTTCGAAATCTGTAAAATGACCTATTTTTGGTGGGTGATAACAGATACCAATGAGTAATTTATCAGTACTAGATAAGTATAATTCAAGTAGCATAAACTCTGGTCTGGAACAATACTCTTGTCTAGATGTGATTAAAACTTTTGTTTTGATACCATCTTCCACATAAATTGCTACACCCCCACAAGCTTTATTTAATCTATCATTCCGGAAAAGATTATATCCAGGTAATGCAACAAAATTTGATGAAATACTAGGCTTCAAAAATGATTCGGAAATTCCAATTATATTGAAGTCCTGAAAACGGAAGATTGCTCTGAGTTCATCAATGTGGCAGCTGAGGTATTGGACGTTAAGGTGAGCAGCCTTGAAAAGTTTTTTAGAAGAGTGGAGCTTATTTGCTAGAAACATACCTGCGTCATTATTACTATTATTGAAATAATCATACCTACTTGAGGGCGAGCGAGCTGACGTGTCAGTGAGAGGCATCATGGAAGCAGCAGACCAATCGTGAACCAACCTCAGAACGACACATGACGGGGAAAATGGGGATGAAACTGATAAAACTCAACCTAAATGAAAAAGTCTCTTGATTCGAGTGCATCCTGTATGCCTTAACAGTTCGGCTCCCTTCACTATTTTAAAAACACTAGTTCAAAAAATTCACCAAACACATCAATAAGATGTAGATGTTGTGATCTGTGGAGTTACGGTGATGAATAATCCTAATGGTGAATAAGATGAGGATTGAGGAACAACTGGTAGTGGGAGATCTAGTCCAAGTTGAGATAGAGTGAGTAGGTATCCAGTAGTGGAAGAATCAAGTCCGAGTGGAGGTAGAGCGAGAAGGTATCCAGTAGTGGAAGATCAAGTCAAAGTGAAGATTGTGCGAGTAGGAATCCAGTAGTGGAAAGATCGAGTCCAAGTGGAGACAGAGAGAGATGAAATCCAGTGGTGGAAAATCGAGTCCAATTAGAGATAGAGAGAGATGGAATCTGGTAGTGGAAGATCGTGTTCAAGGTGGAGATAGAGCGAGAAGGGATCCATTGAAAACTGCAAAAGAGAAGAAAAAGCCAGCAGAAAAACGAAAAATCTTTGAAGAAACTTATCAATTGAGAAAAGATAATTACATAATACATCTGATAATGAATAATATTTGCATAAAATGGAAGAGGAATAGTATGATTTAATGTGAGAAAGAACCAAATATAAATATGGATATTGGTGGAAAGTAATCAGATAGAAAGAGAATAGGTAGAAAGAGAAATAGAGATAGAAAGAGAAATAAACATTTGAGCATGCTGGATAGCTAGTGGGAAAATCACAGGGAAAATGATGATAATAATAGGGAAGAAGAGAAGAGAAAGAAGGAATGTGCACAATTGAGAAGAACTTATGAAACTGAACTATAGAATAAGAAACAGAACATCGTATTGTGATCTTGAATTAATCAAGGAAAGAAGAAGAAGAAGAAAAGAAAAAGAAAGAGAAGGAGAAGAAGAAGAGGAAGAAGACGAAGAAGAATAGAAAAGAATAATAATCATCATTGCAAAATTACAACAATATTCTAGTAATCATAATAACTATAAGATTAAGAAGAGAAATGAGAAAGAAAAATAAGAAGTAGGGGAGACGCTTGAGAAAGAGCTAGATTATTTTAGATGAGTTTTAAATAGGATTGAACGGTGAAATTTAAATAGTATTATATAGTATCAGAAGTGTAATCAACTATTGGGAGTTGCAATAACGATAAAAGTAGTAAATTGAGTACTGTAATATTTTTGTGATGAATGTCTAAGATAACGTTAAATGAAACACAGCCCCTTTATAAGCATATGAACAGACTACCCACCCCTCTGTTCTATCAATAACTCTTCACACATTAGCTTCTATTGTTCGAGCTGTGGCAATAGTAGAGAAGATATCATTATGTACACCTAATATAGAAGAGATTACTATCTATACTTATAGATTACATCTATATCTATAACATATGTTAAAAATCCAATTTATTTTGAATTCAGCATCTCGAAAATTATTGATTATGGAAATAATTTTGGTAAGAGATGTAATTATTAGTAAGAATAGAGATAATAGTTTTCTTAGTACCCTCTGGAGTAAAGTAGTTGATGCATTGAACGTAGTTTTGGGAATTAATATCAAGATAATTATTAATCAGTATCAACAAATGTGGATCTCTTCCATTTGAAATAATTGCCTTGTATACAATCATAAATAGTAGTGGAATGTTTCATTTATAGAACAGAAAGACAGCTCATGAAAAATGCTAAGGTATATCTACTGTGAAATCTATTAATACGAATTTCCTATTATTGTAGTGAAGGGCACCTTAGTCATCGAATCCTGAAATGATTTAATTTACCTTTATTTTTTGAAGGTCAGTCATCCTCTCGACTGTGTGGACCCTCTTGGATCCTCCCTCGCTGATAGAGATCTTAATCCTCCCGTCAGATGACCAGACATTCCTGTGCCCATGACAGTCGGCCCGCAGCATTGAGGATCTTGAGACATTCCGCAGTCAGATCCTCGCGAATGGTGATGCCGGAACCCTTCAGCTTCCTCTTAGCATCGAAGATCATCTTCCTGGTCCGGTAGCTGCAGAGTCGAACTATGATGGGTCGGTCCTTGGGTTTAGCTTGCACTTGTTGAGGTGGTTGACGCCTTCCAACGCGATGCGAGTGGTTGACATCCGCCAGAGTCACTGGCACGTTCAGCTTCTTGTTGAAGACATCGAGCGCCAGCAGGTCCGTGTCTTCTTTGTCGCTCTCCGGGATCCCAAAAATATGTATGGAATGTCGGCGCCCATATTGCTCGAGGTCGTCGACCTTCAGGTGACAAGACACCTCCAGCTCACGAATTCTATCGTGCAGCTGTTTGTTCTCCTCCTTCAATGCCTGAAATTCCTCGAAAATAGACTTCACAGCCATTGTAACAGCACTGTGGACAGACTCTTCGATTTGCTGTCGAATAATGAGGAGGGTCTCTTCAGACAATGCTCCGGAAGAAGCTGGCTTCGGAGCATTGACCTCATTCTTCGGCGTGCCTCTGTTTGGTCAACCCATCGTGTACCGTTAGGTGGATTTACACTTTTATAGGCGAGAAGGTGAACTGAAGAATTAGGAATGTTTTTTCAAGATAAATAGAAAGAGTGTGAGTTAATCAAAAATATAATTTCACTATTAAGTTTAGCTCAAGAAACTGAATAACTTGATGTATAATTTCTAGTGAATTGAACTGTATAACCCTACGAAATATCTATTAGAAGATGGAGCCGAACTAAACACACGTTTACTCACTCGACATAACCAAGAGAGAGAGAGAGAGAGAGAGAGAGAGAGAGAGAGAGAGAGAGAGAGAAAGAGAGAGAGAGAGAGAGAGAGAGAGAGAGAGAGAGATGAGAGAGAGAGAGAGAGATTGATTGATTGATTGAGTACTTTATTTATGTAGATTACAATATATACTGGCTTATACACTTATATACAATAGCTTACAATACAGCAAAATTATAGATGAATTTACATAATATAGACTAAGAAAATAATTATTGAACTGTATATGATATGAAAAAGCAACTTGTAATATAATAACTATAGATAATAATCATATTGTTATGCATCTACATAAATTGGCGGAGCTTTGGACATATCAATGTCCATTCTTCGGAAAGAATATTAAAAATATCCTCCCCACTAACTCTCTACCAAAACGTTAATTTCGTTATTTAAACTAAGGATTTATTTATTAATGGAAATATTGTAAAAGTTTTAATCAATATGAATATTTAAGAGAAAAAACAGAAAATTGATAAAGTAAAATAATTATATAGGTAGATAAGATCAAATAATTGATTAATAAAATGAAGTAGGCTGAAAGTAGATCAGGGTTATCAACTTTCAGTAATATACAGCAGTATGCAGTGGATAATTGAAATAACATGAGTTTATATAATATATATATATATATATATACAATTCGTTCTATAACATGGTTTAAAGGTTTGTATTTGTGGGATGGGTGGGGATGGTTGTCATGTGATCGTTCTAGGGCCGGACAGTTTCAGTCATTTGTTCCAAAAGATGTTTTTTAAAGTCAGGATGAAGCTCGCTCGGCTCTCGATGGACCTGATAGAAACAGGAAGTGCATTCCATGCACGACAGGCACTGACTAAGAAGGATTTTGTGAAAATAGTAGTTCGATGATTGGGTATCCTTAAAGTACTTTCTCCGGTTCTAGTATGTGAAGCATCTATCCTCCTACCTTCAGAGACAAATTTGAAATCATCTTTAAAATAGTTCGGATTACCGTATTTCAAGATATCTCTAACAAGCTTGACTATTCGAAAAAGCCTCTGATCGGGAAGCTTAATGTTGAACTAGCAATGTGGGCTGGGGTGATATGATCATGGCGTTGGAGAGAGTAGACGAAACGTAGACAATAATTTTGGCAACGCTGTAGTTTATCATTCAGAGTGACTTGCATATCGTTAAGAACAGAATTACAATACATTAAATGTGGGAAGATGAGAGATTGAACCAATAATAATTTAATGTTTCTAGGGAGGATATCGTGCATTTTCTTCAATGCATGCATGGCTGAGAATACCTTTTTACAAGTTTTGTTCACTTGTTCTGACCAGTCAAGAGTATTATTCATAATAATGCCTAAATTTTTAACTGAGCTACAGTAAGGAATGTCATTACCGTCTACACTAATTTTGTGAATCGATTCAAGGTCAATATTGTTTATAAGACGAGAATATCCAATTATAATGGGTTGTGTTTTGATGGGATTAAGCTTAAGGCCATTTTTCTTTGTCCATTCCACTATCGAATTGATATCCTGATTCATTATTCCAACTGTTTCATTAATTTTTGTTATGGGACAGCTTAAATAGATTTGAAGGTCGTCTGCATAAGTATGGAAACTGGAGATTTGATAATGGAAGAAAGGTCATTAGCATACAAAGTGAAGAGGAGAGGGCCTAAAATGAACCTTGTGGTACTCCATGCATAACGTTTTTCCAAGTTGACTTTTTGTCACCGACAGATACACATTGTTTCCTACCTAATAGATAGGATTTAAACCAAACTAACGAGTTGTGACTGAAACCAAGAATAGCCAACTTATTCAGAAGGACTGTATGATCAACAGTATCGAATGCTTTAGAAAAATCAAATAGGGTGAGGATGGTGCATTTTCTTTGGTCCATAGCTAACCTTATATCATCAGTGACACGAAGCAGAGCTGTCTCAGTTGAATGGAATTTTCTAAAGCCTGATTGAAAGTTATGAAGCTTACTATTGTTGTCTAGAAATTTTACAACTTGAGCATGAATGAGTCTTTCTAGCACTTTGGACAATGCAGGTAAAATACTGATTGGTCTAAAATCCTCAACTTTATTGGGTGATGGAACTTTATTTAGAGGGCGAACCAGAGCAAACTTCCAGTTTTCAGGGAAAATGCCTTCTTCAAGTGACTTGTTGAAAATGTATGTAATGGTTGGTAAAACAGCAAATAACATCTTCTTGATAAATTTAATAGGAATTTTGTCTACACCCATAGCATTACTATGAATACGTTGAATTGCTCTGAAAGTGTCTTCTTCTGAGATTGGATGGAAATGAAATTGATCAGTGATTGGTAAATCTAAGTTTGTAACCTGCTCTTCAAGATCATCTATATGATTAGCAATGACAACTTCGTCGCGTTGGTTAGAGTGTGAAACGAAATGGTCATTTATATTATTCAATGGTAAGTCAATTTGTGGATTCGATTTCTGTTTGCCAAGCCCGAATTCTTTTATTCCCTGCCAAAGTGATTTAGAGTCTTGTCTATTGTTTGTCATAAACGAATTCAAGTACCTAATCTTTGAGTTCCGTAATTCCTGTTTAACTCTATTTCTAAGGCTCCTATACTCTATCAAACTGTCCAAGTCAAATGTCTTTTTAAATTTTCTATGTGCTTTGTCTCTACGTCCCATCATCTTAAGTATGTCTTCAGTCATCCACGGTACTCGTCGTTTTCTATTAATCCTCCTTGTCACATAAGGTGCATGTTTGTCATACAGAGTCAAAGTCCAATTCTCGAAAGTCTTGACCATGTCATCAACTCAGGGTAACGCTTCAATTTGATGCCATGGAGTCTGAGCCACATCAGTCAGGAAGGCGGCTTCATCAAAGTTTTTGAAGTCCCTATAAGTGATAATTTTCTGTTCTGGCTTAGGTATCTTATGGGAAAGAACACAGTAGATCAAATCATGTCCAGAAATAGCTGGGACTGGGATTTGGCCTGCTTGAACAACCTCGTTAGGATCACTAACAATGAGAAGGTCAATGAGTGTGTCAGATTTATTAGTATGATGAGTTGGATCGAGAGGTAAAATAGTCATGTTTAGGCATTGGAAAATAGTAGTCAGTTGGAAGTAGTCAAAGTTACGATTTGTCATGTTCAAGTTGGTGTTCATATCCCCCATAACTAGTATACGGCTATAACAAGGCATAAGAGAAAGCAAGGCATTTTTGAAATCTGTAAAATGACCTATTTTTGGTGGGCGATAACAGATACCAATGAGTAATTTATCAGTACTAGATAAGTATAATCCAAGTAGCATAAACTCTGGTCTGGAACAATACTCTTGTTTAGATGTGATTAAAACTTTTGTTTTGATACCATCTTCCACATAAATTGCTACACCCCCACAAGCTTTATTTAATCTATCATTCCGGAAAAGATTATATCCAGGTAATGCAACAAAATTTGATGAAATACTAGGCTTCAAAAATGATTCGGAAATTCCGATTATATTGAAGTCCTGAAAACGGAAGATTGCTCTGAGTTCATCAATGTGGCAGCTGAGGTATTGGACGTTAAGGTGAGCAGCCTTGAAAAGTTTTTTGAAAGAGTGGAGCTTATTTGCTAGAAACATACCTGCGTCATTATTACTATTATTGAAATAATCATACCTACTTGAGGGCGAGCGAGCTGACGTGTCAGTGAGAGGCATCATGGAAGCAGCAGACCAATCGTGAACCAACCTCAGAACGACACATGACGGGGAAAATGGGGATGAAACTGATAAAACTCAACCTAAATGAAAAAGTCTCTTGATTCGAGTGCATCCTGTATGCCTTAACAGTTCGGCTCCCTTCACTATTTATAGCACTAGTTCAAAAAATTCACTAAACACAATAAGATGTAGATGTGTAGAGTTCCGGTGATGAATAATCCTAATGGTGAATAAGATGAAGATTGAGGAAGAACTTGTAGTGGGAGATCTAGTCCAAGTGGAGATAGAGCGAGTAGGTATCTGGTAGTGGAAGAATCAGATCCAAGTGGTGGTAGAGCGAGATTCAGATTCAGATTCCTTTATTCATGTCAGAGTCCAGCAGATAATCCAATGTGGTGGGCAGTTTGAAGTGGTAGATGCTGATGGGAGCGAGCAGGTGGGGGAGCGAGAGAGAGCCAGGGCGGCGGCAAGAGTGATTGCGTGCGAGAAGTAACAGGAACCAGGTCTGAAAACAGGAAGGAAACTTTAGCAGAAACACAGCAGAAAAAGTACAGAAAGTATATGAAAATCATTAAGAGGATAGACAATTAAAAGAGAGTGTACAGAGAGATGGAAAATAAGAACGAGAAATATGAATCAGTAGATTGATTTCAAATTGCAGTTGACGGTTGTTAGAGAGAAGAATGTGAAGAGAGGACTAAGCTGTGTGAGAATACACATAGATTATGTAAGATTATTGTCTAAAAAGGTGGATGAAGAGAGAGATATTAGAAGAAAGTAGTAAATATCCGGTGCATAAAATGAGGTAGATAATAAGAAAATGAAATTGGAGGGATGAGAAAAACCGAAGGAGAGAGAGAGAGGGAGTGAGTAAGAGAGAGCGAAGGGATTGATACAGATAGCATAGAGTACAGTGTTAATGATCTGGTATAGAAATGAAGTAAGCATGTCTATATTATTAAAAATATACAGTATAACTAGTTTTGAGCATGAATTGAGCTAATTTGGAGGGAGGTCAGAATGAGAAGAGGTAGGAAGAGAAGAGATAATAGAAGTTACAGACAGGTAATACGGCATATAAGAAAACAGAATAACGAATATATAAATAGAATACACGAATAGAAGGTTGGAATGTGACTATGGTGAAAATCACAATAGAAGTTTCAATCATAAGTTTACCGTCATTATTACGATGACTGTTATTTCTGTTATAGTTGTCAATTCCACGAAAATTCAACTTGAATCCTGGTGTAAGTTTACTATACACACTAGTAATATACATGTGGAGACTGGATTCAGGCTTTGTTGATAAACATAAATGGATTTAATAGATTATGGATTGACAATGAACTGAGATGAGGAAGAAGTGTTATAAACTCAGCAATTCGAAAAAGGTTATAAATGTATTATCAAAGTGAACTTAGGTTTTGGAGCAATTTTCATAATTTTATCAGCAGTGGAAAAGGTTCTATTTTTGTACTATGCTATCGTTAGATAAAAAGTGACACATTGGATTAGCTGGAAACATCATTCGGTTATGTATAATGGAATACTAGTTTCCTGATTGAGTATTGGCTGATTCAATCAGTAAAAACGTTTCAGTATACTAGATGAATAATTGCTATAACTAAATTGATATAGCTTTATTCCAGTTATATTTTTTCCATGAAAACAGTATTATATATGTTCAAAAAAGCAAAAATTAATTACAAGATTCGTAAACATAGAATCCAGTTATATTTTTTCCATGAAAACAGTATGTTCAAATAGCAAAAATTAATTTGGTAAAAATGGTATCTATAGGGCAATTGTCCAAAAAAAATAAAAGACTGAAAAAATGAAAAGAGAGAAGAGTGATGATTACATGAAGAGGCACAATTGAACTAATGAGAGCTCACCTTTAGTAGGAAGATAAGACGTGCCAACACCGTGAAGTGTTTACTGGAGGTCGGCAAGATGCTTGGCGGTGTAGATGCGTCGTCCAGGTCCCTCTCCGACGGCGTACTTGATGCGGCCATCAACTGTCCACGTGTTTCTTATCCCGTACTTGTTTGCTGCTGCATTCAAGAGTGCCAGTCGGTGTTTCGTCAAGTCCTCCCTCATGGTGATGCCAGTGTTCTTGAGCATCTGCTTGGCTGCAAACACCCTCTGCCTCGTCCGGTAGCCGTCGAACCTCACAATGATGGGACGATGACGCTCCTTGCGGGCTGCTCTGCCCGTGTCCTGACCTGGCTGCTGGATTGGTCCCACTCGATGTGAATGATGAATGTTGTCGATCTTCAACTCCACGTTCAGCTTCTCCTTGCAGACTCGCTGAACAATCCAAAGAATCGCAGGCAGGTATGGCGACCATATTGTTCAAGATCGTCGATTTTTAATTCTGTCTCCTTCTCAATTGCTGCCATCCTCTGCTGAAGTTCATTATTCTCACCCTGCAATCGATCCAATTCGGATTGGAAGAAGAAGAAAGCCTCTGCGACAGCTTGGTTTACTTCCTTGTTTATCCTCTGTAGAATTTCGTCAGCCAGTTGCCTTGACAGGGAGGGGTCATTGACACATGTACCGTTGCACGCCTACCTGCCTTTTGTGTGGCAGTTTCCTGCTTCTTACCGTTGCTCTTCACCATGTTGCAATAGATAAACCAAACTGTGGTCAAACTAATTGGAGGTTATGTAATACTATTTATTGTAATTACTGCGTAATTACAATGAAAATCAGACTTTTAAAAATATTTTCTTGAACTATGTGAAAAACTTAATGCACTAATGTAAAGCTCGAATCGATTTTAACAAGATAACCCTACAAAATAACGCTTTTCAACGGAGCCGAACTGCACACATGTTCACTCACTGACCATCAGAGGTGAAGGATGAGAGAGAGAGAGAGAGAGAGAGAGAGAGAGAGAGAGGAGAGAGAGAGAGAGAGAGAGAGAGAGAGAGAGAGAGAGAGAGAGTGAGAGAGAGAGAGAGAGAGAGAGAGAGAGAGAGAGAGAGAGAGAGAGAGAGAGAGAAGAGAGAGAGAGGAGAGAGAGAGAGAGAGAGAGAGAGAGAGAGAGAGAGAGAGAGAGAGGCATTCTACTGAAAGATTTAAGTGGAATGAACTTCTGCCAGATTTAAGTGAAACGAACTTCTTACTGTCATAAATTCTAGATGTACTTGACAAGTAGGAGGAGATTTTACCATTCTTTCAAGAATACACGTCCAGCAGTAACATTCAAATCCCATGTTTTGCTTTAAAAACTCTTTATGTTGTGTGTATTCAGCACAGTTGAATATTCTTTTGGAAGAATAATAGTGAATTCAAAGTTGTCTTCTGAATCTACATTGATATAAATTAAATCATCCTCACCAAATCTTACATTCTTAACATAGAACCAATCAAACTGAAAAACATTATGTAATGCTTAAATGGGATATATCTCTCCAATGAAAGTTCATTGAAAATTGACATATCAAAGTGTGTCATTTCTTTGTTGCAGTTTTCACTCATCTCACAGCACAATGTAGCATCGTTTATAGATAAGGATATAAAATTACAATCATATACAAGCTTCCTGTGAGACAACCTTGGACATTATCATTACGCACCAATTCTCCTCTAGCTTGAACATTAACACGTTTCAAAATTTCAGTTCAGAGACCTTACAAGGACGAATGTGGTTCCGGCCTAATTCAATACCCAATCATTAGCACGTTTGCAATTTTACTTCACAGAGCTCACAAGGACGAATGCATCTTTGCTCTGATTCATCTCAAATTCGATCATTAGGACGTTTTGTGCATAATCTTGTTTCACCTTGGAAAAAATGGTTGTGAAGTAGAGAACACTCTCTCACGTTGAAATAGAATGTAGTTGTCTATTTCTCATGCAATTGCTCCCAAGCAATTTGCATAGTGAAATCGGTTGAAGATTAATGTGATTCCAACTTGAGGGTTTTAGAACATTTGCATAGATACTAATACCCATTTTATCGGTGATCAAATCACCTACTTGATCTTCTGTCAAATTATGCTGTTTTGCCTCAATCCAATTCATATGAAAACTAACTTTTGCATAGTTCCAAACTATTTGGCAGGCTATTCTATGTACAAATAAAGTGAGATAATTGATGAATGCAGGTGAACATTGTAATCTTGTCACTTCATCATTCTCAGTATTTTTAATTGAAGATGCTATTTCCTCATGAATTGATTTGACTGTAGCTTGTAATCCATCTTTCTTAATAAATGCTTGCATTTCACTACTCAGTTCATTTTTCAATACATAAGTTTCGCTAAATGTAGATAGCAATGTATTTAAATCGTTTTTTGAAACAAATTGTTCAATCCCCTCCATAAGATTTGTCTTTATCGTATTAGTCATTGCAGATAATTGATCTTTAAACTCTTGTTCTGTGATAATAATGTTATTCAATGCCTGCACAGTTTTATCCAAATATTCCTTATCAACTGATAATGAATGAGTTTCATTTACTCTAGTAAAAAGTTCTGTGCTAAGCTGTTTCAATCTGGTATTTAGATAATTTCTATCTAATACTTGCAAATTTTTAATCTTGTCTGAGATAACTTTCAATTTCTCATCCAAATAATTCTTGTCAACTTTATTATCATTGATCGTATTCAAGTGCGATCTGAATATCTCTGTTGTTGATTTGAGATCATGTAGAGAATTCTCCAAATTGATAGATTTCTCTTTAGCTCCCCTATTGATATTGTCAGATAACTGTTGTAATGTACTGAAGATGTGTTCCTTTTCAATCTCGTTCAATCCAATATTCTTAACTATATTAGATAATTGTGAATCTAAATATGAACACAGAGATTCACTAACACCCTGTTGATTAATTGCCTGGATTATTCTCTCACTAAAACTGTCAAGATCTAATTCATTCCATACAATCTCTTTCTCTGCAGTGACTCTCTCGTTTTCACCTCCGAATCTGTGCACGCTCATTCTGCAACTAAACAATAATTATACCTTCACATAATTCTTCTATAATTGATGCAATCTCAACATCATGACCCGAGTGTCCAGCAAGTTTTGATGATTTTAATAAATGAAGTCTCTGAACCAATTCATCATAGTTGTCATAATATTGGTAAATTCTATTGCTAGAAGTATTTTTTTGCAAATTTCAATAACCCTGAACCTCTCTTACTTACTTTTTTAACAGGAAACAGCATTTGAATTAAGCGAGACTTTACACCACTCTCACGTTTCACATATCCTCGTCTATCCAAATGAACTTTTGTTATTGATAAAATCTTCTTGTATTTATTTGGATCTTTTTCATCAAAGAGATATGAATTTGGTCTTTGGGCAAATAACAGTTCTAATAGACCATGTGTAATTTGGAATTTTTCTTTTCAATATAAAAGAAGTAGTTATCAAAGCTAACAACCAACTCATCCATAAAATATAATTTTCGGTCAGAATCATAGGAAATTCCATAAGGAATCGAGTTATCCAATTTTTCACTATGAAATGTATACAAATATTGTGCAAGCACTTGATTCTTTATCCTCTTTATTTTGCTGCTTGTATCACTCTCAAGCCTAGTTGAATCAAATATACTTGAATCCAAAGCTCCACCGATTTATGTAGATGCATAACAATATAATTATTATCTATAGTTATTATATTACAAATTGCTTTTTCATATCATATACAGTTCAATAATTATTTTCTTAGTCTATATCATGTAAATTCATCTATAATTTTGCTGTATTGTAAGCTATTGTATATAAGTGTATAAGACAGTATATATTGTAATCTACATAAATAAAGTATTCAATCAATCAATCAATCAATCGAATTGGTGAGAAGATTTAGTTTCCCCCATTTCAACTAGAGGTGTGATAATCGGTTTAAAAAGTTTTTCTCTGTAATCGTTAGATTGCTTTTCAAAATGTACAATGCTTCTATGTTTGTCTCTAATAACTTTCCTCAATTTCTTAATCTTATCAATTAGAGCAATGCTAGCATTTTGTCTTCTACAAGACATCCTCATTCTTTCACTGCTACTCACTCTCTACTGAATGTCAATAAATTTATCCAGACCCTGTCTATATTTTCCACTATTAGCTACACATTCAGTCATAAAAGTAAGAAAACTATGCTTCTTAGAATTCCACACATTTGAACACAATCTACTGAAATTTCTGAAGCAAATATCTTGACCCACATAGTCCCTATGTATTAATTTGAGTGATAATTGATCAATTTTGAATATAACAATCATATTTGCATTATCTCTGGTGATATGTTTTTGTGTTGTACCATAACTTTGAATGAAATATGCTGTATCAATATTACAATGTCTACCCATAGTAAAATAATCCCTTATTTGAGGTGTGTGACTAAGTTGTAAATCGTCAAATATAACTAGAGAATATTGTGGTATATTGTTTGGATGTGGAATGTTATCAGGAATATCATTCACATGAAATTCAATACCTTTCATTTTTGAAAAGACTTTTCTTAGAAACAAGTACTTATCTTGATATTGACTTTTAGTATTTAAATAAATATCTTTAAATCTTAATCCATTTTTGGAAAAAATCAAGTTGAACAATAAATTCGTTTTACCGCATGCAGATGGGCCCATCTAATGAATTCTAGCATTATGTGGGATTAATGCCCCATTTTTACACCATACAGGCTTTTCCTCTTGTGCAATTATCTTATCGAAATTTACAATGACGAGTTTGTTCATGTTGAGAAAGTGAGATATACAAACAGAACGAACTGTTTCATGTGTCTGGTTCACTTGCTAATGAAGCGTTTCTAGGTGACACACATACATGTACTCACCCATTCAACATCTAGACACATACCACATGCTACTACTTCACACTTCTCTATGACAAAATGAGAAATGAAAGAGCAAACATTCAATTCAAGTTGTTTTTATTTAAAAAAACACACAATGTATAAAATATTACAATGATTATTCACAACAGATGTGGATAGATAATTATACAATGATTATTCACAACAGATGTGGATAGATAATTATACCATGTACATTATTTACAACATATGATCTTACTCTGATTATTTACAATCTTACTCTAATAAGTTCTCTCAACTTATGAATGATGGTTGTGGAAATCCAATCCATTTCACAAGCAACTTATCTCGCCTCAATATTTTTCCTATCAAATAAACATCTCTTTCAGATTCATTCAAATGTGTTTTTTTAATTTCTTCTTGATAAAACCTACCCTGTATTATCCGACCACTAAGATCTTCTAATGAGTAAGTGATAGGTCTTGTGGGATGTATGCTCACATTTCGGAAATATTCGGTTGACCAATTCATTAGATATTTTTTATCAAATATCTGTTTCTTTTTAGAAATTCTCACAATATCACCTAGCTTATATTTTGGTTTCAACACTTTTAATTTGAATCATCTATTAAATGCAGAGTTTAGTGATTCTAAAACGCATTTATGATGTTTTTTAGTTACATCTTTAGGTTGCATTCCAATGGAACTGTGTACTGTATTGTTATAATCATCCACAATATTTTGTGAGTTATTAACCCAGTTTTTACTCCCACATTCAGTTAAAGATTGATATATTTTTGATTTTATTGTACAATTAAATCTCTCAGCGATACTAGCTTTCTTATCAGTAAAAACAGAATGATGCTTGATATTAAACTTGTGTAATAAATCTTTCACATGCTTATCAAAATACTCCTTCCCTCCATCTGTCTGGAAAAACGCATATGTTTATCCTTATGAATAATGGGTTCGAGTGCATTATAAACACTTTGTGCAGTCGTATTCTTTAAAGGTATACAATAAGCATATTTAGTAAAACAATTAATAACAACTAAAATATAACGATATCCTTTATTGAATTTAGATAAGCTACCCATCTCAATCAGATCTGATTGATATAAATCGTTCTCATTCTTCAACTCATATCTACGTGTGGGGTAATTTACACGTGCAGCAGAGTGAAGCTCTGCTGCTAATTTTGCTCTAATATTACTCATTCTTCTTCTTTGTGTGAAGACACGCTTGAAACAGAATTTGATGTGTTGGTCACTACCTCTTTACACACACACTGATCTGTGTAATCAGTTTGCTATTTTGTAGTGACCGAATGGTAAAGTATTGATTCCGTTCTCTGCAATAAAGCTCTTGTCATCAAACGGGCTTAAACAAACCTTTGCACATTCAATTTGATGTATGTTATGATTGAAGGATCTCAACATATTACATTTTTCTATATGTTGGCATTGTTCAATCAAACATTTCTTATACAAGTCAAAACTAAGTTTTCTATTTTTTACATGTGTCTTCACACCTTTTGCTACACACTTATTTACAGTTTCCTCCTTCTCATTATTTACAAGATATGAATACAATTTCGCGCATAATCCCAGAAAAGATTTTGAAGGAATTGAACCTGCCTCATCCTTAAATTTCCCTACAACTTTATTCCTCTCATTGGAGAAGCATTCATGCTCAGCTGGGTAATTTGAAGTGTAAAAAAGTTCCAGATTATCTCTTATCAATTGGTAGACGTCGGGTGTCTCCAATGATAAGAGGAAGCTATCTGTATCAGTCATACAAAGCTGGATGCGTTGCCATGGTATGATTTTTTGCAATTTACAGTAGAAAAAATCATACATGTGTAGTTTACTCAAATCTAGGATGCAGAAACCTGAATAGATGGGCTTATTCATTTTCAGTTCCAGCTTACATGAGAAAACTGCAATCACATCCGAACTTATTATCTGCCAGCATTTACATAGGGGATATGAAATGTACTTATCTAGACGCTTGGCGTCTGTGATAATTTGAACATTACATTGTTGCCGATTTCCCTCAATCGATTTTCCATAAATTAAGTTACTCATCTGCTTGAAGAATGAGACTTCAAATTTATTTTCCACGGCTTGCCTATTACAGGTATTAAACTCAATGTAGTTCTTCAACCAGGGCGATTGGGAAAAGCTAATGACGCGATGTACTTTTGTTAATTGCAATCCGAGTTGAAGGTACAGCTTCAATTTCATGTAATGAACAATTGACCTCTCTCGATCAAAAAGTGTGTTCATGAGTTTTTTAGTCAGAGTTTGACTGTTCTCATTGGTTTGGTACTTGGAGAACAATTCGCTAGGAGGAATTTGATGAAGTGGAGCGAGAGGGAAATTGGCATGCATATCATGTAACTCCTGGGGGTACTTGAGATCACATTCAATAACATAACCAGTTTCTGATTCACTCTCCAAATTTGTAAAGTCAAGAGCATGGATTTCTTCCTCTGAGAGGAACTTGAAATTTCCATAAGGTGAGAATTGATTCATAGAGTGGGCATACAAAGAATTACAATCTATATAAAGCAAATAGTTACTTGGTTTTGTGGGATCGTATGTGTCAGGGATGTGTTTGTTATTGGCTTCGCAATTACGCTTGCCAATAAACGAAACACCACCAAGCATTCCTGATTCAAACATTAGATGTATATCAGGATCACTAATCAATTGGAGTTCAACCCAGGTGAACTGTAACATACAATTCCAAGTGTAATGAGCAAGTGAAAGAAAATGAGTCACATCCTGGCCATATGACCTAAAAAGTGTTGACCTCATTTCTTTGAAAAACTCAACTAATAGCATGACATCTAGGCACAGATAGAAATCATGATACTCACCGAGAGATTTCAACTTGAATGTTGAGAACACTCTTTGTGCTTGCTCATATTTTTTGGGGGAGAGGGCTGTATCATTAAGATCGTTATAAAAACATTCTATCAGAGGGAGAGAAGTCTCTGCAAATTTTTCAGGGCAAGATATGTACGAAAAGGGATATACTCCTTTTTTTAATAAGAGTTGCCTATGTTCGAGATCGGGGTCATTAAATACTGAAAACAGACATTTGAACTTTGATTCCAATTCTGTACTATCTACCAAGTTGCACACTAATACTTTCAAGGATTCAATCATAAATTCATATGAATCTAAAAACTCAATTTTTCCCACTGTCAATGTCAAAAATCTTTCTGATGTATTGGTGATACAGGAAATTTCTTTTTTACATTTTCCGAGAGCTTTTAGAATAATAAAATTGCTGTCAAATCTGCTAAAATTATGGAAGTAACAGCTAATTGAAGAGAACTGCTGACAAACAGTTCATAGAGGTGCAGAAAGTGTTTAGAAAATCTTCGTAAACAGCGTTGCTCTAGCGTAGACCTAACATCTGTGAAAAATTTAAATTCGGTTTCCTCTGGGACTACTACTGATAATCCGGCGGATTCGTTAGATAGTGTTTTGAATAAATTCAAAGAGGAGATTCTGGCAGGTCAGAATAAACTTCAAGAATCACTCAATTCTTGTCATGGAAAACTCGATTCCAGCTCAGCGATGTTGGCCAAGCAGGAGGAGTTGATAAAGAATCAGCAAAAAATCATTGAATCATTGCAGGCTGAAAATGGGACACTCAGGAAGAAGTTGAGTGTTGTGACAATGAAGCTGGACGATTTAGAGCAGTATGGACGTCGTAATACTGTTGAGCTTCACGGTATTCCTTCGGCTCCTGACGAAGATATAATCGGTCTGGTGGTGAAAACATGTGAGGCCGTCGGCATGCATGTTACAGCTGATGCGATCAATGCCTGTCACCGGCTGCCAGTGAGGGGACCACGCAAAGCGACGCCACCCATCATTGCCAAATTTGTGAGGCTTACTGACACGCATGCAATATTACAGGGTCGGAAAGTGGTAAAGGGTCTTTCTACAAGACATATTGGACTGCAAGGTGAGCAACGACAAATTTATATAAATCTATCATTAACTGCTCAACGTAGAAAGCTCTTCGCTGAAGCTAGGAATCTCCAGAGACAATTTCAATACAAGTATGTTTGGGTGGATAAATCTGGTTCAATAAAAATCAGAGTAGTACCTGATGGACGTATTTTTTCTATTAATTCAGAGGAGGACCTCAAAGCTGTACCTATCACTGCTCAATGCTAGATTACTCTTACTGTGGTTGTTTCTCTCAAAATTTTTGTTCACTTAATTTCTTACTTCATACTGATAAATGTTTGTTATTTTTTGCTCTTCTCTCTCTTTCTCAAACCATTTCATTAGTGACGGTTACTTTTATTTCAATTGTTTATTTACTGTTAAAGCTTAAAATACAGTGTGAGGTTACTTTTATTATTCAATCTTACTCATTTTAGAGTGATCTGATTTTAGATTATTTTTATGAAGTGCTCATTTATTGTTTATTATAGTGAACTTTATGATATGTTGGATGTGCTGTCGAAAATGTTTGGAATCTTAATTTTTCTCACGGAATTTCATTATTCATTTTTTATTCTGAATTACTTTTTATAGCTATATCTAGGTTTGTTTTTTTCACATTGAGCTATGTATTTATTGTATTGAGCTATGATTTGTTTTGTTTCATATTTTATATAAAGGGATGTGATTAATGAGTTGGGTTAAATGTTTTCTCACTCAAGTGGAATCTCATTATATTGTTATATTATTATCTCTATCAGTACTCTTTTTTTTTCTCAATACAATAAAGGATGCATAGAAAACATATTCTTGCTGAATGAGGTATCATAATGAACTTTATAATTCACCGGATGTGTTATCGGAAATGTGTAGATTCTTAATTCTTTTCACGTTTCTTTTCCTTCGCTTTCTATTTGATTAAATTTCATTATTTATTTTTTAAAATTACTTTTTATAGTTTTATCAATATTTCTGTTTTTTTTTCTACATAATCAGCTTTGATCATTTTGTACCGTGCCAGATTTTATTTATAGGGATGTGATTAATGGGTTGTGTTTTTTCTCTCTCAAGTCAAATCTATCTACATTGTTATGTGGATTATTACACTTTTTTTTCAATACGAATAAGGATGTATAGAAAACATATTTTTGCTAAATGAGATTTTATATACTATGCTTATATGAGTATATTTCACTTTCTGAATAATCAACTCTCAAATACTTTTCTGTTTGATATTCCTTCTATCTTATGAGTTGTACAAAATAAATTGTTATAGAACTGTACCGTATTCTGATATTCTTATCGGCAGATAAGCTGCCGGTTGGATTGGAAGTAAATCTTTCGTTTTCTGTGAATAGATAGAATCATGTTTATCAAGTTAAATTTAACTTACATCCACGAACAATCAAAGAGTTTTTCAAATGTCCGTTTTATTTTCTATCTAATATAATTTTTGCGGCTGAGGATGGCTGTAATAATATCATACTTATATATATTTATCTTTCATTTTTATCTTAGTCTTTTTCTGGGGTATCAATACCCATTTATTTATTTATTTATCTTTATTCATCCTATGTCATGCATTTCTTGTTTGTCTGTGTACTACCAGAATGTCAGGGGACTTCGTACTAAGACCTTAAATCTTTATGAATCTCTTTTGATTGCTAATTATGATTTGATAGTTTTGACTGAGACCTGGCTGCATAGCGGCATACTCAGTTGTGAAATTTTTGATGATCGCTACACTGTCTATCAGAGTGATAGGGGAGGGGGTGATGGTCGTCAGAGGGGTGGTGGAGTGCTAATCGCAGTGAGAAAATCATTGCAGTCTGAGCTTTGTAGTGAGCTTTGCGAGAATAATAGAAATTGTTTTGATTCAGTAGGAATTAAACTGAAACTCAACGTTTTATCATATATCAGCTGTTTATTTGCCACCATCTACAACATCAAATACTTTTCTTACTTACTGTGACTATATTGAATCTCTTAATGGATTACTTAGTAGTAATTTAATGATAATTGGAGATTTTAATTTGCCTGAAATTATCTCTAATACTTATAATCTGTTTTCTGGATCAACTAAAGCAAAAATCCTTAATAGCTTCATGTCATTTTATGATTTAATATCTTATAATTCTGTGCAAAATGAGCTTGATAGAACTTTGGATATTGTGTTGAGTAATTTCCCAGTTAGAGTTATGAAAAGCGATGATCCACTTCTCCCTGAAGATGGTCACCATCCTGCGTTGTGTGTGGAAGCCTCATACTCAGTGATGATGTCAGAGCTCGACTCTAACCGATCACCCAAGTTTAGTTATGACTTTTGCAAGGGGGACTTTCTTGGCCTCTATTGTGGTCTCCGTGACTGCAGTTGGGACTTCGTTTTGAGTTGTGATGATGTTGACTCTGCAGTTAATAGGTTTTATGAAGTACTCAACCATAATTTTGAAAAATTTATTCCAAGGAGGAAAATGAAATTTCCAAACAATAAGTATCCTCCTTGGTTTACGTCTGATATTATATCTGATTTGAAAATTAAAAATAAATGCTCAAGAAAGAGAAGAACTTCACCTTATCACGATGATCTATTCAAATCATTAAGAGCATCTCTAAAAAATAGAATTGCATTGTCTCATCAGGCGTACCTCAATAGAATTCAGAATAGCTTGCGGTATGACGTAAAAAACTTCTGGAAATATGTTAATTCGAAAAGGAAAACTTCTTTTGTAGAGTCGACCATGACACTAGACGGTGAGTCCTACTGTGGGGCTGATATTGTAGATGGGTTTTCCAGGTATTTTCAATCTGTTTATGGGGCTGATGCGCCTGATGCACGGATGGAGTTTCCGGAGATGTCTGGGTGCTCATTTCTAGATGGGAGCGTTGGCATGGTTTCTTGTGATGATATCCTATCTGCCATCAATGGGCTGAGGTCAGGCTGCTCTGAGGGTCCTGATGCGATCCCCACTTATATTGTAAAAGGCTGTGCTGCAGTGCTGCTGAAGCCATTAGAATACATTTTCAATTTAGCTCTTAGGTCAGGTAAATTTCCATCGAAATGGAAAATTGTGAGGGTTACTCCTGTTTTTAAAAGTGGAAATAGAAATAATATAAAAAATTACAGACCTATATCAATCTTAAATTGCTTTTCGAAAGTTTTTGAAAAAATTCTTCATTCCATAATTTATGAACAGAGTAAGAAGATTATATCATCAGAACAGCATGGATTTTTGCCTGGTCGCTCCACTGTATCCAATCTCATGATATTCAGTAATGAAGTGTCACAGACTTTGGATCGTGGGGGGCGTACTGATGTTATCTACACAGACTTATCTAAGGCATTTGATACCATAAATCACAGACTTCTGATTAGAAAACTCGAAGTACTGGGATTCAGTAAAAATTTAGTTCATCTTATTCAGAGTTATCTTGAGGCGAGGATTCAATATGTAAAAATTCATCATTTCAATTCAAAATATTTTCAGTGCCCATCAGGTGTACCTCAAGGCTCTAATCTGGGACCACTCCTCTTTATTTTATTCATTAATGACCTTCCATCTGTTATCAACAGCTCTTCCTGTCTCATGTATGCAGATGATGTAAAGTTGTTTAAAGAAATTAAGGATCCAAATGATTACTACAATTTGCAGAAAGATATTGATCATATGTCCAGATGGTGTGATTCAAATGGGTTAAAAATTAATGTAGATAAATGCAAATTCATGAGTCTCACCCAGCAATCCGCTCCTCATAATAATATATATTCTATAAGTGGTATCCCTTTGGAAAGGGTGGAATTGTTCAAGGACCTGGGGGTGGTGTTCAGCTATGACCTCTCTTTCAACTCACATGTTGAGTACACAGTTAATAGAGCCAATCAGCAGATGGGATTCATCTTGAGGACTTGCTCGCCCTTCAGTGATGTAGAGCCTTTGATACTTCTATATAAGTCAATTGTGAGAAGCCTGTTAGAATATGCATGTGAAATTTGGAATCCATATTATAATGAACAGATTTATCTACTGGAACGTTTACAGAACAAATTTTTGAGATGCATTTATTACAGAAAACATAATATCTTTTGTCCTTTTGATTATCCTTCCAATTCACTTAGAAATGAGTTCGATTTTACTTCTTTGAAAGTAAGACGCGATGTCAAATCACTTATTTTCCTTTATAATTTATTAAATAATAAAATTGATTCATCCCATTTGCTATCAAAAATTAATATATATGTAAATACCATTGCTCGCCGTTCTGGTTTTTCATTTCATATAGTGCGCTCTAGAACCGTAAGTCATTATAACTCTCCTCTAAATAGAGCTCAGAGAATCTTTAATCATTGTTCGGAGCACTTAGACGTCTTCTGGTTCACCCCCTCCAAATTCCGTAAGATCTCATATAACTTGGTTGGGTAGCATGTGATCTGTCTTTTTGTGATTGATTTTATAAAATTTCTATTATTATTAATTTGATTATTCATTCTTGGTTTTACACAGACATCCTTTCTCTCTTCATTCTTTCTTCTTCTTTTTTTATCTTTTTATTATTACTTGATTCTATTTTGTTTAATAATTATTCTTATAATCAATTATTATTGTTTACAATTACTTCAATGATTATTTGTATTCTTTCATATTAATTGTATATTTCTTCATTTTTTATCTTCTTGTATTCCAAATTGTATAATGTGTTGAAAATATTGTATTGTGTGAAGGAGGCAAAATGGGTTTATCCTGTTGTCTCCATTGATAAAATTATTAAAAATTATTAAAATTATAATTGTATCATCAGTTTGAGTATTTAAATTACATGACACATGAGCAGCACACAAAAACTTTCTATTTTCATGTGCATGATGGTGTACCTTTGTGTCTGTTTCAGTTAAAACTTCATTGCAAAGGCCACACTTATCAGCGTTTTGAAATTCGTATTGCTGACGCTCACTTAAATGCTCCATCAGAATTTCACATTTTATATCTGCACTCAATAAATCACCCAGTTTGATTATTTCCTCGAGAAATTTCTTCATGATCTTTTCATTGATATTACCCGATCTATAGAGTATTGGGCCGTACGCAATATCTCCATTGACATCAATTACGATGAAACAATACCTGCACGGAATATGACTTGCCATTTTCTTGGTGTAACTTCTGCTGATAGGTACATCCTCACAATCAGATTTGTTACCATGCATATTCACAACAAATCCGCATAGATTGTATACTTCTTCTTCAAAGTTGAACCAAGTTTTTTTAATTTGATTGTCTCACCTCGTTTTGGGTATGAAGTTCTCTGAGACTGGAAATTCGAACAAAGCTCTAGATGTCTCATCAAATTTGCTTTCTCATCACAATTTTTAGATTTGTTTGTTGTAAATCTGTGAAAACAGAAATTACAGACATCTACTTGTGCTTCAGCTTTTGAAAGGTGAGAAAGGAGACGCGACAATCCGTTTTTCCAATTTGTGGTGTTAATTAAACAAAAATGTGTTTTTTCTGCATTGCCTTTCAACATTAAAAGATTAATTTGGTATTTACGTGTACGGAATATGCTTGTTTGATAGGGGAAAAAATTTTTGTTGTCATACACAATAACATGAATTGCGATGTCTGTATTAAGAATTTCAAATTTCTTTATGTCACAATCGGTGGTTGGGAAATTAACTCCACGAGTGCTCAGCCTGTGAGCAAATTTGCTCAAATATTTCACCATTAATTTCGAATTATTTGGTTTCTGGTGAAAATAGGCTAGAACACTCCACAGAAAACACTTTTTATCAGAAAGATTTTTGACATTGATAACACATTTCTTGTTGTTGATGGACTGGGGTGTTTGAATATAACTGCTTGTGTATATTGGATTATATCTAATCACATTTACATCAAGCAAGTCAATCTTCTTCAACACCCACCCACTATCAAATCAAACAAAGTTATCGAATGAACTTAAAATTTTTCTAACCGCTAACATAAAATGTTTGTTCATTTCATCATAGCTCTCCAAGACGTTCAAGCCTATGGCCGAGTAGCTATGCAGATTCACAATGGATGAAACAGCTTCGGATTCCTCTGATTCTAAAACTACCATCTTATACAATAATACATTTAATACTAAGAACCATTTCACATTTCCTTCGAAACGTGCAGCATGTTCTCTTATTATCTTAAAAACATGAGCTTCTGAGTTTTCAAGTACATTTTCAATGTCATGTGCTACATTCGAAGGAAATGCGATGGCGAATTGTGCGCGGACTCACACCTCTGAGCCTGCGTTCTCTGGTGTGCTCCATCTCTGCTACTAGTGGGGTGCTGAAAACAAACAAAGAATATATTACTATGGCATAGAATTAGATATAAAAACAAGTAAACATTAATCTAAAAATCAGTTGTGATTTGACAAGCTGCAAGTACAGTGCAAAAATGTTATCTCAGGATCAGATTTTCATGTACAAACGATTGAGGTTATTATCATTTGATAATCGTTGGAAATTAGAATCGAGTCTGTTGTCTCCTCAAAATATGGCTAAACAGGGTTTTAAATTTGTGCAAGCACCTGACGTTGTTCAATGTGTGTTTTGTTCAGTATATTTAGAGAATTGGTTGTCAACAGACAATCCTAGTAAGGAACATGAGTGATGCAGTCCAAATTGTGGATGGCACAAACAAGATAATATTTTATGCAAAGAGGAGAATTTCGATAATAATATTCTATGACAATATGAAGAACAAGTTTTAACTTTCCATCGTCCAGAACCATTCAAGCTCTCGGTATTTATAAATAGAGCAGACTATTTTGCAATAAATGGGTATTTTTTACAGGAGAAATTATATCTGCAATGTGTATATTGCAAATATATTATTGAAAATCCTTATGAAAAAGTGATACATGTTCTGTTTCGTATATATAAAAAGATAAGCTATAATGGAAAAGAAAAGACAAATGTTGAAGAAGAAGCTGTGGGAAAACAAGCTGGATATTGTACAATATGCTCTCTGTTGTAGAAGTTATTCCTAATCAGAATCGAGATATTATTGATTTGTTAGGAATAAGTGCATTGTAGTATTAATTTATCAGGAAAGAAGTAATTTCTGAAAAAATCATGATTAGAAAAATAAAGTAAAAATTGTATCATACTTACATGCGATGAATGATGTGATGTGCTGTACTGTCTCTCTGGTTACACTCCAACTCTCAGACTAGTTCTTCACACATCTTTGCTCCTCAAAGACTGGAGTGATTATGCAGTACTCCACACTCAAACTCTGTGATATCAAGGAACATAATGGAAATCACAATAATATTGAGAAGAAATTTAGCAACTCAACATAGTTATGTGATGTTAATTGAAAATTAATGAGGGGATTTGATATTATATTGCTCCTACATTCAAAGTCTGTAAAATCAAAGAGCTTAATGAAGAAATTTAATATCTCTACATAGTTATGAGACACTAATTGGAAATTAATGAGGAGATTTGATATTACATTGCTCTCACATTCGAAATATTGTTATTTGAGATATTATATCTGGAACTGAGAAATTTTATATTAGTGCATTGTGAGAAAACAGTAATTTTTTAATTTTTAATTCAATACTTACAAGCAGAATCTAACAAAGGATGAGTTTTGGAAGCTGTGAGAGATTTGATATTTTTTATCTCTGAATACAGCTTGCTGTACGTCTCAGAATGCTTTTGTATGTCAAGGATGTGATAAGTGGGAAAATGCACTATCTCTCACTCAACCTAAAACAGAGAGAGAGAGAAATGAATGAGTATATAAGTGACACTTATTGGATTTGGCAGCTTCATTCGAGCACTAGTTACGTTCACATTACATATATCGTCATCATGAACTCATCATCATCTGCACATCAGGAGTACATACTACCAGACACTCCTCCTCAACAAAGCACTTCCTTCCCATCTTACTGGGCAGCGCGAGCTGCACAGCAGAAGAAGAAGCTTCAACCACCACTACCACTGCTGCTGCTGCTGCTGCTGCACCCGACAGCGACGTGTCAGCACTGAAGAGCCGTGGTATCTTTGTGGAGAGGGACTTGAGCAGTGAGGAAATCATCATACCGGACAGTCCAGCATCAACCACATCTCATCCGGAGTGGGCACCGAGGCGTGTACCACTCACCATGATCTTCAACAAGCAACAGCAGCAGCAACAGTGGAAGAGAAAGCTGTGCTTTCTGGATGAGGAGGAGGAGGAGGAGGAAACCATCTTTGTACCCTCAAAGGTTAGTTATTTCAAATATTATCAACTTGTAATGTGAACAGATAATTTTAAATCTCTATAAAACTATTATATGTTGTTGTTAATTTGTTGAAAGCTTGCTACTATCTGATAAATTTCTCACTTTACTGAGAAAAACTGATTTCCAATAGATCTGTTCACATTACATGCATTCACATTGTGATATTAAATGATTAGAGTTCAATTTATTGTGAGAAATTGATGATTCTGATTAGATTTGATAGTCAATTTCAAACAAGAATTATTTCTTGATAACGAATTGTAATATAGGAAATGAAACTATTCTACTTTAGACTTCAGTTAAAAATTGAATAAGATGTATATTTGAATTCATGAATATGATGATTACATTGAAATTGATATGTTCATTTGAATTGAGCAACTTCTATGTTGTTTTATGAAATCAAGAAACATAATTATTTGAAGTGATTAGGTTGAATGCATGCTACTATCTGATAAATTTCTCACTTTACTGAGAAAAACTAATTTCCAATAGATCTCTTCGTATTACATGCATTCACAATGTGATATTAAATGATTAGAGTTCAGTTAAGAATTGAATAAGATGTATATTTTTAATTCATGAATATTATAATGATTACTTTTTGAAATTGAACTGATCAAGCATACTAGTTGAATTGATTAGAGTTCAGTCAAAAAATTGAATAAGATATAATATTTTGATTTCACGATCATTATTATGATGCTTACATTGCACTGATCTTACATATTATTTGAATTATGCTATGAAATTATTTGTACTAATCATGCATGGATACTATTTTTGCTATAAAATAGTAGAATATAATTGAAGTGATGTGTTAAGAAAATTACTGATTCATTTGATAGTTATTTGTTGCAATGTACATTGAAAGAGCTTGCTTATTAATTTGATGTATGCATTTGATACATCACCATTGGATTCTGCAATATGAAGCAAGAAATATTATTCATTAAAATCATTTCAATATCAGTTATTACTCACTTTGAGATTCTGTAGAGAATGTGTTGATAATCTGTCAATATCAAGTCGATACTCTGAAACAAATTATGATAAATTACTAATCATAGATTTTCATTTAACAGAAACACATGTATGAGAACTCCTCCCTCACTCCACTACTAGAGGAGGTGGCGGGGGAGGATGATGATGATGATGATGATGATTTTGTTTCACTCATCAATAAACCTTCACCAAAACCATGGAAGCCTCTCCACAAGTTGGCGGAAGATGTTCCGCACAATATTATCTCCGCCCATAAAGAAACAAATCATCATGGGAGAAGAATTATATTAAAAATAAAAATCTCTTCTACAAAGAAAATCTCTGAGGTATATCTACCTCAGAGATTTTCATCCACAATTACACCAACAAAAGTTGTTAAATTTGATAACAATTGTGCCACATGGACTGACATTAAGATTTTTAAAATTTAACAATCTTATTGTCATACCATGTTGCAGTGGGATGCTTTACAAGTAGTATATGATGTAAATATTGTAGTGATTAATGATGAATTGTAATATTGTTTTTGTAAAAATTGTTTTTAATTCTCACCTGTTTGTTGTGTCAAAGAAGAAGATGTAGAATAGTACACTGTTCACGCAAGAATAGATCCTCTTGTAACTGAGCACTCAATGAATTTAGAAGATGTAGAATAGTATACTGTTCATGCAAGAATAGATGCTCTTGTAACTATGCAGTCAATGAGTGTAAGGTCACAAGAGAAGCTATTTTATAGTTGCTGCTGCATGTACGCGCATGCACCACATGTTGGTCTCAACCTTGTTGCGGCATTCTCTCCTATCTGTTAGCGCTACACACTCACTATAGATATTGCAATCTATTTTTATCAGTATGCTTACAACACTGAAGGGAGAAGTTGTGCAATGAAGATAATCACATGGAGAATAGTATTTGTTCTTCTCTTCAGAATATGTTGTGTGAATATGCTTTTACTTTTCCATATTGCTTTGAAAAAATATGATACAATGCAAAATGATAGTAAGAGAATATTGGAATCTATACAAAATGTACAAAATAAGATTAGGGATTTGGAAACACCTCAATTGATGCATGAATCTCTGCTAGTGAGTAATCATATATTATCTTATATCAAATCATGTGTCAATTCATCAGATGTCAATTCTTTGCAATTTCTACAAAACTTACAACATACTCAACAAGTGTGTTAATAAGACACTTGATGATAGAAAATTGTATCCCCTATTGATTAAAACATACCAACTTTGTAGTAATATATAAAGCACTTGGTGAGACAATTTCTTTGTCTCTCGATTAAGGTTAAGTGTTTGATTAATTAACCTCAGTCAATGTTCAACTATTGAGTTGAAAGGTAATGAAAAATGGTATGTAGAAGAAAGTTATTTTCTAGGAAATGAGGGAGAGGAATCTTGAGTTCGGCTAGCAAAATTGTCAAAGGTATAGGTATAGGTATAGGTATAGGGGATACTGCAGGAGACATTACATCAACTATTTCAAATAAATTGATAAACGCCTCACCAAGTGAAATTCATTTGACGGGGGGCTATCAGTATTGTGGCCCAGGAACAAAGGTTAATCAAAGGTTAAAGAGAGGTGATCAAGGTATAAATTCATTAGATAGAGCCTGTAAGGTACATGATATAGCATACACTCAAAATAGTGATAATAAGATTGCAGACAGAGCTCTTGCAAACACTGCATGGGCGATATTCAAAAATCCAAAAACATCTCTTAGTGAAAAAGCACTTAGTTATCTTGTAACAAACGTGATGGAAGCTAAAGCAGCATTTGGCGGTGGTTTGAGAAAGAAGAAGAAGAAGAGCACAAGTGTTAGGAAAACTCATAGCACATCACTAAGGAAAAAAGCTATTGCTCAGTTGAAACAGCATATTGCTGGTAGAGATTACTATTTGAAACCATACCCCCCAATCACAACTGGTGGTCATATTTTGATTGCCCCCAACCCCTACTCCTCATGATCATATGGTGTAAGTTTATTCCCAAAGAAAAAAGTAAAAAAGGAGTTAAAAAACGTAGAAAGACAAAGAAGGTTAAAAAAATGAATATCGATGGTGAATTGTCTAATCAGGATCTGATAAAATGGTGTAAATTATTACAAATTCCCCTACGAGGTGTATACATGATAGATACATTACCTAATAAAATTCTAAAAAATGAGAATTGTATTGTTAATTTAGACAGTCAATCTGGACATGGTACACACTGGGTTGGTTATAAGAAACGGGGATCAAATGTTTACTATTTTTTAACCAATTGGTAATTTACAACCACCTTATGAATTGAATAAATATTGGAAAAAAGAAACAGGTGTAAATATTTTTTACAATGTTGAGTACATGCAATCATTACATACAGATATATGTGGACACCTTATGCTCTTGTTTTTTGCAAACCAGTTGTAATCCAGTATTTGTGCCGAAAACATATAAGATGGTTGTTATCACATTATGATCTAGATCAAGTGACCTCTATGAACATTTGCAAGAAATTCTCGATTTGGATAAAAATAAAGAATGGGAAATTGGATTGATTAATTTCTGTACTTACAATAGCATTGCAAATGTTATAAAAGGTAAAAATTCTAGCTTCAAATATGGTGATAAATTAATTGATCTTGATACGGGTGCGTATGAAGTTGATCACATCATATTAGCTTTAAAGACTAAATTGAATAGTGACGAAAAGAAACTTAATATAATAGCTAACACAAATACTATGAAGCTCGAAATTTGTTCTGATTAGCCTATTGACTTTACATAATTTACTTCAATAGGAAAAATGCTTGGTTTCGATAATGTTATATTACAACCGAATAAATGGTATTATTCTCAGCATTTAATTAGCATAACATACATTGACTCTATTGTAGTTGAGTGCAATATAGCCTGTGGGAGTTACTCTAATGGCAAACAGAAACATATATACAAGTTTTCACCTAGAGTACCTAGTGGGTATTTAATAAATGAAATGCCTAATCCAATAATCTATATGCCTTTAAACACACATAGAATTCAAAGCATAAATGTAAAGGTAACCAATCAAGAAGGATCGTTTATTGATTTCTGGGGAGATATAATTACAATTAGACTTCACATTTGTGAAAAACAAAGAACTTGAAATGGGATTTCGTTTTCAAACCTCACACTAGCATTTGCTCACAGAAGCTCATTAGAGACTCGAACGTGATAGAGTCAACACCTAAAAAGCTATGTGCTATATCACCAAAAAGCACGAGAATATTGGAAAAGTTGGGATTTATAGTAGATTTGCGTCATGTACGGCACAGCAATTGGTGAAATTCTCGATGTTGAATCTCAACTCGAGTTCTATAATGATATTACTAAATTTCAGTTCCATACTCATACAGTATATTCAGGTCAAGAAATTAAACCCTCAGATGAAGCTCGCATCCATGTGGCTTCTATGGATCAGTACAGCCTTCCATGCAAATCATTTATATTTATTGAGGGGGGGGTGAAGTGTACAAAACCAGGTGCCAAGGCTGGGAATGATCTGATAGAAGCTAAGTATATATTATCCAGTAACCTCATTGGAAATCTCTTTGATGAAATTCGATATGAATTGGCTGGCCAACAAATTTCTAAATCAAGACTAATTGGATTAACATCAACAATTAAAGCTATACTAGTGGAGAATATGTTTGATAAGAACATATATCACTTGGCTGGGTTTGACAGAGCAGGATATACACTGAAAGATAATAAGGTTACATTCTGTGTACCTCTTAGATTAGTTTTACCATTTTTTGAAGACTTTCAAAGAATAATTTTAAACTTGAAACAAGAACTTGTATTATTAAGATCACCAACAGATCTCAATTGCATCGAGTCTACAGAAGCAACAAATGTTAATGTAAAAATAATGAAGCTTCAATGGAGAATTCCCTATATTACTTTGGAGGATCATGTGAGGTTGAAATTTTTGAGATTGCTCGATGCTGATACACAGCTGAAGCTGAGCTTTCGTCATTGGGAGATTTTTTACCAAAAATTACCAAATTTACAAAATAGTACTGTTCATTCTTGGGCAGTAAAAACTGCATCCCATCTCAACACACCAAAGTATGTTGTTTTAGCGTTTCAGACAGATTGTAAGAATAGAATTAATAAATGAATCTCGGAATTTGATAGTTGTAATCTTCAGAATGCAAAGGTCTACATGAACTCTGACTATTTTCATTATGAAAACCTCCTTGGTAAACAACAATTGATGTACAGTATGTTTTTGGTTTTTGCGCCAGCGTACAATAACCATAGTATCAATAGTGAGCTTGGAACAGAGATTGATTTTAACACATTTTGTACTAAAACACCCCTGATTGTAATTGATTGTTCACATCAATCTTCTCATTTGAAATCTTCCACAGATATTAGAATAGATATGGAATTCAAGGAAGCTGTCCCTCCAAATACTTCCGCTTATTGCATTTTAATCAGTGATCGTATCATGGAGTACACTCCTCTTACTTCCATGGTGAAGGAAGTTCAGTAATTTCTTGATAGAGTACAAACTATATAAGTATTGCATTTTTCAAATTTTACTCATTTGAGGTTTTAGCTTTGATCAGTTAACATCTACAATGTCTTCTAATTCTGAGAAGAGAACACGGTCTATCGGGATACAGTGTGATCTTGATGATGAGGAAGACAGCATCTACTATGACTCAAGATGTAGTACACTATAATTTCTTCTAATTCTGAGAAGAAAACACGGTCTATCGGGATACAGTGTGATCTTGACACCGAGGAAGACTTCTTCTACTATCAATCAAGATGTAGTACACCTAAACCACAGGAGGAGGAGGAGGATGAGGAGAACGGGGGACAAAGGAGGACAAAGGAGGAGGAGAACGGAGGACAAAGGAGGATGATGGAGAAGGACAAAACAAAGCTCGTCATTGAACAGAAGGAAGAAACTCTCTCCTGTAAAAAATTCGCAACAGTTGACATGCATTGGTTCAAGGGAAATTCTAATCAAATTATTGTGAAAGAAATCAGAATCGTAGATCAGGTAAATAAATAGCTTTGTTGTGTTGCATTTCAAGTCCCCATTTGCAAAGTCGGAATTGAATGCTAAATTGTGTAAGCAAGAGAGATGGGCAGTGAAGAATTATCACAAAATACGCTGGGAAGATGGTCATTTTATTTATACAGATGGATTATTGATATCTTATCTTGAAGGATATGATAAAATCTACACAAAACGTACAGAGAAAGATAAGTTTCTTAGAAGGTTACACAAAAACGTATGTTGTTTACCGGATAAAATTGAGAAACCAAACTTTAACTACTTCACTAGTTCATGGTGTTATAATGTCTGTGAAATTCACCATCAAAATCCGACTGGGCAATGTGCCCTCTATGCTGCACATCATTATAATTCCTTGATAATGGAGAATATGGACTTGTCTCCAAATTTCATGTGCGAAAACAATAGAATGCTTAGCATGAAAAAATGTGAATTCTATTCAAATACAGAAAAGAAAAACTTTGCAAGATATGGCTTTTTCTATAATGGACAAGAAATTCAATGTGTTTATTGTATGCGAGCATTGAGATATCATAGTGCTTGAATATGTTGTATTGGTGGAAATGGACATAAGCCATTTAATTTTTCTATATTAGTACTGACATATGTATAGTTTCTTCATTCGCTCATCATGGACCCATGCAAGTGGATGCAAGCTGATAGTGAATTGGAAATGAGGTTAGAACAGTGTCTTGATTGGTATGATGCTTGTGAAATTGCAATTAAACATTCAACTCATGAAAATCATCATCTGGTGAAACAACTAAAATACCATTTTCTTAAACACAGTGAATTTGAACAATATACATGATTATCTATGCTATTACCTACCCCATAAACTGTCTGTGAGTGAACTAATAAAAATTGGAGAGGGAGTGATGAACAATTGTAGTGAATTGTGTAAATAAATTTCTAGTGTATACTCGATTGTTTTCATTTCCATTGTACCTGTAATTTCTAGGTTTAATCGTTCAGTAAGACTTTGTTAGTTGAGCTGGAAAGATCTCACATGCGTTGAAGCTCAATTCTATTTATAGAAGTTTGTAGATACAAGTTCATTCAAATAGTTTCTTATCACGTTTTACTGTACATACACTCAACTGAGAAATATGGTTGATTGTTATAGCTTTTCAAAGTTCAAGAAACTATCTCGTCTCTTGATGTCAATTTCATTCAATGAATTTGATCTAATTGCAAAGAATATTAAATTTTCAACAGGTGATGAGGTGAGCAATCTTGCATTAACAAAAACAGAAAATCTCCACTTTCCAATTTCATCTGAAATTTTTGAATTACTCGATATACTGGAAACTGGACATTTGCATTATGGTTGTTCAAATAAAGATGAATCATTAGCTATTGTTGATAATTCTAATGATCTCTGGAAATGCTTATATGACATTGCTGATAAAAAATATAAAAGATCTTAGATCACTCTGTAGTTAAAGCAAAATATGGGATTTGAATGTTACTGCTGGATGTGGATTCTTGGAAGAATGGTAAAATCTCCTCCTACTTGTCAAGTACATCTAGAATTTATGACAGTAAGAAGTTCGTTCGACTTAAATCTGGCAGAAGTTTTTTCACTTAAATCTGACAGTAGATTTCCTCTCTCTCTCTCTCTCTCTCTCTCTCTCTCTCTCACACACATCTCTCTCTGCTATAAATCATTATCAAATAGACCGTGACTAAATGTAATTGGGCATGACTAAATGTAATTGGACATGACTATCAATAAATGAAAAAGAGCATAACATAGGGAGAGAGGGTTCTTCTCCTTCTAAGGAGTGGGGGAGGGGTCAGGGGAGGTGCGGCAGGAGTGGTGGTGGTGGGGGGTACATAGGATGTGTGCGGGGGAGGGTGAGGGGGGAAAAGTTGTGAAAAACGCTCAAGCACCCATAAATGTCATCTACTGAAACAACATAGAAGAAATATGAGAGTATTTGAAACCTGATACTGTGTATGGTATAGTATTTTCAAATAAAAGTCCATTGTTTGAAGCTCTAAAAACAGAAATTCTAAGTTCAATGACTAATGAAATTGTCAAAATAGTTCCCAACATAGAATTCCGAATCTACAAAAGAATAAACGCCGACATAACTGATGTAGATGAACAAACAATGATAATAGCTCAAAATCATGAAGACAAAAACTTCCACAGAGGAATTAACGAGAATTATAAACAAATACATAAAAACTACTATTGGCCCACAATGCACAAAGACGTAACCGAATTTGTAAATAAATGTGAAATCTGTTTGAAAACCAAGTATGAAAGAAAGCCAATTAAAACTAAATTCAAAGTAACTCCCACACCTACTAAACCTTTCGAAAAACTTCAGATTGACACTTTCATGTGTAATAATATTAAAATCCTAACAATTGTCGATTTGTTTTCTTAAAGACTTTCTGCCTTCACATTGAAATCAGCTAACAGTATCGAAATAATGAAAAATCTAAACAACTATCTTTCAGTTTTTTCATTTCCAAAATGCATTCAAGCCGATAACGGATTATAATTCAACAATGCACTATACAACAGTTCACTGAAATAAATGGTATTGAAACTTACTTCACCACACCTTATCATCCCCAATCTCAAAGACTAATAGAAAGAACACACTCCACAATTATTGAAATTCTACAAGGACTCGAAATTAAATTCCCAAAATATAGTGTTGAACAAAAACTACGATTGGCTTTGCAAACCTATAACAATTCAATAAAAGATCAATTCAACTTAAGCCCAAATGAACTAACTTTCGGAATTCAGAATTATTTACCAAAAAATCAAGATCAGGATAATCCCGCAGTAATCACTAAAGAACTTGCTAATCAATACTTCAAAGAAATACAAGAATTGAATGATGCCATTTACAAGAAAATAATCATGGAAAAGAAAAACGAACAAAGAAATGTAACAAAAATAGAGAGGAACCACCTGAAATAACATATAGGATATTCATCAAAAACCTGAAATTTCACAAAAATGTTCCAAGGTATAGCACAGCAGCTAAGGAAGGTGGTAGGTTTAAACTGAAAAGAAATGTAATCAAAATCCACCCTAACAGAATGAAAAGGCCTCATAAAAAAGTAAAAGATAATCTAATTGTTGCAGATGAAGGCAATGACCATCCTTCTGTTGTTCCTGATCCCAGCAACGTTGACATACAGACTGACAGACTTGACAAAGACAGCAGGAATAATTCCGATTAAAATAGGACAATCTATGCTCATTAACGACACATACAAAGTTATCCATTTAACTAACGAGACTGACCTTAGAATTCAATCTTTGAAATTACAGACTCATAATTAATAATCTGCAAGTCGCTTACATATCCTCTGACATTATTGAATCCTTGAAGAAAATTTCACTCAGCCAATATTTTAAATTAGAAATGATTTCTGAAAATAAAAATAAAAAGGTAAAACGTGGACTAATGAACAGATTAGGAAACGCCATATCATGGTTGACAGGACTTATGACTGCTGACGACAAAGAACACCTTGACAAAGTTATTGATAAAATAGAAAATAATGAATCACATCTTGTTAAAAATGAAAAACATAATTTTGAAATGAACCATGAGTTAATTAAGAAATTTAATTTTGATGTTGAGCATATTAATTCAAATAATAAAGCATTAGAAAATATTACTAACGAAACTGCCAATATTGTCGAAAATATTCAAGCTGTTGACTTAATTACTTTGACTATACAATTGTTGGATGATGGAATAGATGATTTTGTTAACTTGTTGATGTATTGCAAAGAAGGAAAACTTCATCCATCAATTTTGAGCTTTGATGATTTTCGTAGGTTAATTAATTATAAGAATTATTCATTAGCTAGTAGAGATTCCAGTATTTTATGAGAAATTAGTAATAGCACTTGTATTTTATCGAAATCTGTTATAACCTACATTATCCATTTACCAAAATTAAATGATTTATTAGAAAAATATGACCTTCTGTCTTATCCTGTCGAAATGGAATCAAATGTTCACACCATGAAATTAAAAGAAAAATTTCTATCTGTGTCTCAAAACAAAAAGCTTTGGAAACTGACCAATTGTCAAATATTCTCTTCTATTTCTTTTTGAACTTCAGGAGAAATTATACATGATAACTGTGTTTTGTCTGTAGTAAATAATAAGGATTTGGATAGTTGTGTAAGAATAGAAATAATTAATGATAGACCATTTATGAATTATTATTTCGAAAATTGTAATTGTATTTTAGGATATAAGTTTGATCAAATTAATATCAATAATGGCACTATAAATACTCCTTCATCTTTCCTTATCAATCTGGATATCAATGATAAAATGACAGATGTAAAATTACTGTTTACTTCAGTTACCACATATGCACAAAAATTAAGTCATGTACCGAATAAAATTCATACTAAACTTATTGATTTGAAAGATGTTAGTGAACTTGATGATATTGAACCTAGAGATTTTGATTTTATAAATTTTGAAGATTCTTTCGTCCTTAAGGCAAGCCACATTGTAATTTTTGTTACAAGTACATTTATACTTCTTGTAATTTTGATAATTGTTTATTACAAATTTAAGAGGCCAACCAGTGTACTAAATTACCAAATTGATACACAAGTACCAATATCATCAACCCCTACCATAAGCTATATTGTACCACCTGGAAATTAGATCTAAGTTAGTAAACATTAATTTGTAACTTCATTTTAATTTTTGTAATTTTTGAGTGTCCCAAATTTATTTTTCGGGACAAAAAAAACTTAAGGAGGGAGGAATTATGTAAACCTGAACAATTGATGTGCTGATTACTATTTTTGTCAGTACCACTTAGTGTCGCTCTCAGCGCCCTCATTTTAGTTAGTCTACTCCAACCACTTGATGTGTTAACATGTATTTTTTGCAAATAGAATTTCTTTTTAAAAACTGAGTTCTAATGAAAGTGAAATATATATATATTTATGAAAAACTGCAGTCTGCTCGGTTGAGGAAGGAGACTCAGTCTCCGAAAATTTCCCCCATTTCTAATGTAAGTTTTAAAGTGTTTCCAATCTATTTATATCTTGTGCCTCCTGTTTCAATTAATATTACAAACTTGAACTCAAACTATTGACAAATAGATTGAAAAAACTTACATTAGAAATGGGGGAAATTTTCGGAAACTGAGTTTCCTTCCTCAACCGAGCAGACTGCAGTTTGAAATCAAACGGTTCATTATATATATATATATATATTATATATATATATATATATATATATATATATATATAATAAAACAGGAGACACAAGATAAAAAGATTAAAAATCCATTCATCCTCGATCAAAAATCTATTTGATTGAGAATCTATTTTATATATGAATTAAAACAGGAGACACAAGACATAAATAGATTTAAAACACTTGAAAACATACATTAGAAACGGAAATTTTCGGGAACTGAGTTCCCTTCCTCAACCAAGCAGTGAGTTGTACAGTTTTAAATCCAACGGTCGTGACCACAGAGTAGGCATGGAGAGTCAATTGTAGCAGCAGAGACTACAGATTACATAGTGCAGACAGATGGAGAGAAAAAGGGTACAGAGTCAGGGGATATTATGGGGGTATTTAGGGGGCAGTTACAAACGGGAGATTTTAGATCTGAGTGGGTAATGAATAAGGAGAGGTGTAGCTTATGAATTGATAGAAGAGAGGAGATTTAAAATTAGAAATCAAAAAAATTTTGAGAAAAGAAATTTTGTTGTAACCTAATATTATACAACTTAACTTAACATCTAACTCACCCATACCTCAATATAATCTCATACTACATTGGATAACTGGAATATGTTATAACTTTTCGTTAATTTCTGATTCCTAACTTCACATTAGCTACTCTCCTGTGTTGAAATAACTCAATTGATAATATATTAGCAATAGCCTATAGCCCAATATTATTGACTCACCATGCTGTCTGTTATCCTATTTTGTTAATTCAAATTCTTATAACACTGATTACTTCCTTGTTTTTTGTAAAAATTAATTATTTATGAATAATAATCTTTATCCTGATATTCTCCACTTACCAACTTTTATCCTAATAGTAGACTAGCTCTCTCTACCAATTTCTATCTTGCTTTGTGATTGTTTATTCATCCTAAACTGACCCAATCTACTTACTTTCTTGCTTCCACATTTACATAGTACTCAATATCCCTTCTCTCATTTCCCTCAACGTTAAACACCATGCTACAATTCCATCCCAACTTTGCAATTACTGGTTCCAACAAATTCATTCCCATTCCAAAAAACTCTCCAAATACATTAGTCATGTTGAATTCCTCTCCACCTGCAAACTTCTTCAGATACTTACAAATGGTTTATCAATACAACTCCCACTATCTGGTATTTCTCCCCAATTCCACTTACTTTTGTTCAAATTCCAACATCAGATTCCACTGCAGTTTCTTGATATTGTTCATGAACACTACACTCTATCTGTCTCCTATCTCGGTCAACTCATGTCTTTTGTCAAACTGATTAATCTTTACAATGATCCTTCTGATATTTGTGTTGAAATCCTCAAAAAATCAGATTGTGCTCTAGAGAAAAACAGAAACTCTCACCTTGAAAAACTTTCTCCCCTGTACAAATCCCACTTCCAAAATAAACTGCCTCTTCAAATGCATCATTCCAACATTACCAACCCCCCCCCCTCATCAGTGACAAACACAGCCTTGCCTCACTCTTGAACCTACCACCACTCTGCCACATTCCCCCCTCCTTACTCAAACGTTTGCCCCAACAACCTACATCACCTTCAATCCATCAAGAAAACGGTGAAAATCCCACTGTCCTTAACCTATCCTCAAGAAACCTTTCACCTACTAATCAATCAGTCCTCAACAAGAGTCTCTCTTTTGCCCCAACTCCCAAACCTAATGCCATAAACCTTCTCTCTGATACTGTTCACTTCACTAGATATCTCAGATGGCAAGTATACTTCAGTGACAACATCACTTCTGACCCTTCTTGCCCTTCCCCCTCGACTACTTCTGACCAAATCATCAGAAAGTTTGCCCCAAAATCCAATCGTGAACCCAAGTCTCTCCCAGCCAACCACTCTGTTGAAATCTTCTGCAATTCACTCCTGAACAAAGTCAGCTCTAAGAAATTCATTAAATCCCTCACTCCAACACCCAACCTCACACCCCAAGAGTTCAAATCCATCAAAGACCTTTGCTCTGACCCCAGTATTTTCATCACCAAAGCTGACAAAAGCTCAACTGTAGTCTTACTGAACACCACAGATTACATCAATGAAGTCAACCGGCAACTGACCAACCCTGAACAGTAACAACTCCTGCCTTCTGACCCTACTCCACAAATCCAGAAGAAAGTCTTTAAATTTCCGATGCAATACGGTACATATCTGAAGGCCTCTCGGACTCTGACATCAACATCCTCTTGCCAGACTTTCCCAACACACCACACTTCTATCTTCTTCCAAAAATTCATAAAGAAGGAAATCCTGGTCGTCCCATTGTTTCAAGCATACATAGCCTAACTGAACGAATCTCTGCCCTTGTTGATTTCCACTGGTCTGGAGTTGGAGTAGTTCCTTGGATTGAGAGGGAACGTGGGAGGGAACGTGAGAGGCCAAAAAATT
Source organism: Nilaparvata lugens (assembly GCF_014356525.2). Classification (NCBI taxonomy): domain Eukaryota; kingdom Metazoa; phylum Arthropoda; class Insecta; order Hemiptera; family Delphacidae; genus Nilaparvata; species Nilaparvata lugens. Next base: position 79,416,825 of record NC_052518.1, on the reverse strand, counting down.
TGCAGTGATCCCCACCATCTTGACCAGTACCTCAAAAAACTCCACCAATCTCTCCTGAAATGTAACTATCCTGAAAGGTTGTTACAGAAATAAATCTGCTCCAAAACTGGCACTAATCCAACCACAACAAATTCCCAAATCCCACAAACTCCAAAGCTCTGTACCACCTACTTCCCTGGAATTGAAAACCTCAAACCTGTCCTTGAAGATCTGTTCCATGTCGTCTCCTCCAATCTGTCTATCAAACACCTTTTCCAGCAACCACCCACCCTCATTTATAAGCAACCTTCCAACCTCAAGAAAATTCTCAGTAAAAACAAATCACTCACCTCTTATGAAATCCCAATTCCACCTGGTACCCTACCTTGCAAACGCCCTCGCTGTAAAACCTGTCCTATCACTGATTCTTTCATCTCCTTTACCAGTCTTATCACCAACTACACCCACCAAATCCATCAATCCAGTAATTGCATTTCCAAAAATTGCATCTACCTCCTTTCCTGCAACTTCTGTCCTGCCTTCTACATAGGTGAAACCACCACTGCCCTAAACCTCTTGATCAACAATCACAGGGCTTCCTTTAAAAATATTACTTCCCTACCCATCCCTACTGATTGCTCTGAGCACAACAAAAACTTTGACCAATGCTTCAAAGTCAAAGCCCTTGCCACCCTCCCTCCCACAGTCCCCTCCATAGATGTCAAGACGAAAGAATTAGCTTTTATTTGGGTGCTTGGAGCTGCTTCCAGTCCTGGTCTCAACAGACAGCAATAGTACCATAGCTACCAACTGTTTGATCAAATTGAAATAAATGTGATCATATCATAATAAATTTCACAGCTATCAAATATATATAAATATATTAAATGTTCAATAAATGTTCTGGCCAGAGAACTCGAATTGTAGCGCCAGAATGCCAGACTGTGGCTCTGCCAATAGCAGGCTTGTGTTTGTGCCAGCGCAGACCGTCCTGCTGCGTGGCATTGTGGATGAGTCCTAGTTTTGTCTGTCTTGTCTCGTCAGCCCGTTCTGTTGCAAGAACAAATTTGTGTTTGTCATGTAATTTCGATCAGAAATTTCTTGTAAATTGTTTGAGTGTAGTGTGTGTGGATTATGAATATAACAGCGTTAATAGTATTGAATTGAATTAATTTGAATCGGATTTGAATTTATAAAGAATCCAGTTTGAGCTTTGTTCAAAACACAGTGCATGGCCTGCAAGTTGAACGTGAAAAGGCAGCCCAGAAGCAAAGACCTGTCTATTCCCTGATTTCGTCCCACCCTGAACCTGACCAAAACACCTAATAAAGGCTTCGAAGGGCAAGTAGTCAAGATTGGAATAAATTTGGTGAGTTTTTGCTCTTTTTTATTGTTCATTAATGCAGAGTTTAACTGTACAAATAACCTGGCTCAAATTGAAGATTAAATTTGGCCCCTTGTTTGTATTTGATTATTTAAATAGTAAATTACAGTCCTCTGGTAGCTCTAGCTTGAGCTTTGTTCAGAATATTTTATGATCCTGCCGAGCTGGGATGAATTTAAATTTGTAATTTGTTGATTAATTCACACACATTGGATTTAGGCAGTTTCGTATTTGTTCAATGTTGGCATGTTGAGAATGGTCTGATCCATGCTCAACTTAGGTCTGTTGTAGCCTTGTTCTAAGAGCAAGGTTTCTTGTCAATTTGTATTGTCTGAAATTAAATTCATTTCAGTTAAAATTAATTTCCTAAAACTAGGCTCATTGTGCTCTTTTTCAGGAATTTGTTTGTTTGTTGGAATTTGTATTGTCCATTTTTTATACATGTTAGTGAAGGTTAATCACCAGCATGATTTTGTTTGTTCAATTCAACAAGTTATCGTTTGTTCGTGAGTTGTTGGAAGAAAATTATCTAATCATATAGTTTTGTTCTCAGCAATAACTTATCTTGTGAATTTTGATAATCAAAGTTTAACTTTGATAACTTACTTACTCGTGATTCTCCCTTTCATCTAGTTTTGTACTCATTCTTGTTTTATTGTCTGTTGTTTGTATTGTCGGGGCTGAATTGTTTTGTGTATGAGTTCAAGATGGAGGAAAAATTACAGAAACAAATCAGGGTGCATCACGCTAAACTGGAACAATTGTATGCCAGATTGCAAAGAATTTATGAACTGTCTAAAAATGTCTCTGATACAAAAGTTGCTGAGCAATTTTCAATCTTGTATCCTTGGGTGTCTCAGACCATTTCAGATTATGAAAAGACAGAATTAGTGGTTAATGAGTTGGAACTTGAGTTGAATAAAGATCATGTTGTAGCATTCAACGACTCACACATAGATTTGTTTATTGAAGTAGCGGCTAACACTCTCAAACAGAGAGAGGCGACTGTTGCTATTGCTCAATCTTCGGCAGCCACAGCAGCTAGTTCACAGCCGGTCGTGTCTGAGTCAGTACTGCCTAAAATCGACCTTCCGAAATTTGATGGGAACCAGACTCAATGGTCGGTGTTTTATGAACTATTTAAGGCATTGGTTCATGACAACAAGAATTTGAACGATCAGCAGAAGGTCCAATATCTTGTAAGTAGACTTACTGGACAAGCAGCCAATATTTGTCATCATTGGCCACCATTGGCCAACAATTATCAAATAATTTGGCAGGCATTATTGACCTGCTATAACAATCCACGGGCGCAAGTCGATGCCTATTTCAAACAAATTTTTGAATTTCGTCCAATAAAATCAGAATCAAAGGCAGGTTGTATTGCGAATTTGGATGGGTTTTGCAGTTCATTCAATGCATTGAAGAGATTGCAACTCACTGATTTGTCAGACTCGATGTTCCTCTATCATGGCTTGAGATTGCTAGATCCAAGTTCTCGTAGAAATTTTGAATCAGCCATCCATGACAAGGCTATGCCAACTTATACTGATTATGTCAAATTCATTGAAAAGCAAATTAAGACTCTTCCTTCTGATAAGAAACAGACTGAATCGTTTAATATGAAGCACAAAAAGGATAATAAATCAAAGGTGTTTGTGATTCAATCTAATGATTCATCTAACGATGCATCTAGTAAAAATCCCAACTGTCTGAAGTGCTCAAAACCGGCTCATCGGTTAGTAGATTGTGCAAGTTTCTTGAAAATGACTCCTTGGGATCGTTATTGTTTGATTAAAGGAAAGTTTTGTTGTTTTCGTTGTCTTGATGTGGATCATTTGAGTAGAAATTGTCGTAGTGTGCTCAATGTCGAGAATCTCATCATTCTTTATTGCACTTTTCCAGATCAAGTTCCAATGAAGGTGTTGCATCCTCATCGAACTCCAAGGCAAGTGGCACATCACCTATTAGTTGTTGTTCTACATCCAACGATGTAGAAAATTCGACCGTTGTGTTGTCGACCGTCACTGCACATGTTCGAGATTGTAATGATCATCTTTGTGATGTTCGTTTCTTGGTTGACACCGGGAGTCAGTGTCATTTTGTTACAGCCAAATTGTGTCGGCGTTTGAGACTACCATTCCAGCCCATGAAAACCGTTGTTCGTGGATTCGGTGGTGGTACTAGTGAAGTTCAAGGTCGTACTTGTGTGTCGATTCAGTCGAAGTTGGATCCTACCGTCAAGTTTTCGATGGATGACACAGTGGTAGATAAAATCATCGACAAGTTGCCTTCTTGTGAAATCGACAGATCCAAACTTTATCATCATGAAAATCTTACACTGCCTGACGACAAATTCTACCTTCCTAGTAGAATAGATGGCATCATTGGTGCAGAGTTAGTTCCTCACTTGCTACGTGGGACTCCTAGTACAGGTGAATCGCACAAATTGATGACTGTTAATAATGTCTTTGGTCACATTCTGATGAGGAGAGCGCCGATTCTCACTTCAACAATGAATGTGTAGAATTGTTTTACAGCCATCTGTAGTCCATTCGTTAGCAGTCCATCGCTGGATAGTTTTGTGGAATGTTTTGGGGAGTTGGAATCGTGCCCTGCACCAAGCTGTCAACTGAAACTGGAAGAGTTGAAGTGTGAGGTAAATTTTCGGAAGTCTGTACATCGTGTGAATTCTGGTCGTTTTGTTGTTGCCTTGTCATTTGCGGAGCCGCCCAGCAGCTTGGGAGATTCGTATGCTGTCGCCGAACGCAGACTGCTGACTTTGGAGAGACGACTAGAGCTTGACAGCAATACTCGTATTTCATATCTTGAAATATTGATCGATTACCTACGTCAGGGTCACATGTTGTTTGTAGCAGATCAGACAGACCAAGGTGGTTACTACATACCGCATCACCCCATTGTGGAAGCAAGCAGCACTACCACGCCCATCCGAATTGTATTTGATGCTGGTTCCAGAACATCATCTGGTTTGTCATTGAACCAAGTTCTTCATGCTGGTCCCAAATTGCAGACTGACATTTTTGTTTTGTTAGTTAATTTTCGTTTGTTCCCAATCGCACTAACTGCCGACATTAAACAAATGTATCGACAGATATTAGTGGAGGATTCCTGCCATTGTTATCAGCGTGTATTGTGGAGATTTTCGCCGGAGGATCCAATCGAAATTTATCAGCTCAATTGTGTTGTTTTTGGTGTTTCAAGCTCTCCATATTTGGCGCTTTGCACCATCCACCAGCTTGTAGAGGAGGATGGAAATCGTTTTCCAGCAGCCAAGGCGAGAATACCAAGAGACATGTTCATGGACGACTTAGTCACATCTGTCGCCACAGAGTCAGAGGCCGCGAAGCTGTATCGTCAGTCCAAGCAGCTGTTTGAGAGAGGAGGTTTCTCGCTCACAAAGTGGACTTCAAATTCACCATCAATGTTGGAGAAATTCTCGGAGGAAGAGAAATCGTTTTTGTACAAGGATTTCGAAGCAGACAACTCCTCGGCTATCTTGGGATTGAATTGGCAACCTAGTACTGATCTGTTTCAGTTTTCAGTCAAGAGTGGTGAGGTCATCGCTACTAAGCGTTCTATTCTGTCAGTGATGGCTCGTATCTATGATCCACTTGGTCTCTTGTCACCGTTTACATTATTTCTAAAGTGTCTTGTCCAGAAACTGTGGAAATTAGGAGTGGATTGGGACGAGAAGCTGCCTGAGTCTATATGCACTCTTTGGGAGAATTGTCAAAAAGAGTTGCCTCTATTGTTGAAATTTGCTGTTCCACGTCACGTTGGTTTGTTTCAGGATTCTCACATCAGTTTGATTGGTTTTTGTGACACATCATTGTCTGGTTATGGTGCAGTTATCTATGTGAAGTCGCAGAAGGAGAGCGAGGAGCCAAGAGTTGTATTATTGTGTTCAAAGTCCAAGGTAGCACCATCTAAAGTTGTTTCAATACCTCGTTTGGAGTTGTGTGCGGCACTCTTGTTGGCAGAACTCATGAATTCAGTAGTCACTATTATTAGTGAACGTTGTCATGTGTCTCGTATTGTCGCACTCTCTGATTCTACAGTCACCTTGTGTTGGATTAATGCTCCATCCACGAAATGGCAAACTTTTGTTGGTAATCGTGTCGCAAAAATACAGGATTCTTCTATACAGGGGTGGATGCATGTTGCCGGAATTGAAAAACCCGCAGACCGTTTGTCTAGAGGTTTATCACCAGTTGAGCTTGTGAACTTTCCGTTGTGGCTCTCAGGTCCATCATGGATAGCAGAGGACGAATGCGATTGGCCCGTTTGAACTCAAATGGAAGAGATATTGGATCCACCAGAGGCGAAAAAATCATCAGTGTTGACAGTCACAAAATCTCCTGATTGTAACAGCAATGCAATATATTCATTGATTGGTCATTGTTCGGATTATGGTCGTCTTTTGAGAATTGTAATTCTTGTTCTCAAATTCTTACGAATCTTACCCCAATCAAAAGAATCAGATTTCGATGTTGCTGAGAGGTATCTATGTAAAGTGGTACAGAAGATACATTTTTCATCTGAATTTGTGCAATTAGAGAAGGGAGAAGATTGCTCTATGCACCTACGTCGCCTGTCTCATTGATAAAGGTGTGATTCGCATCGGCGGTCGTTTGTCTCATGCTGGACTTGAATTTGAGACTTGTCATCAGATGATCTTACCAAAATCCGATGCTTTCATATTGATGTTAATTGACTATCATCACAAGAAGAATTGTCATGCTGGACCTTCGTTAATGTTGTGCTTGATCAGACAGAAATTCTGGATACTGTCTGCTCGCTCTATTATTCGTATTTGTGTCTTTAAGTGTAATTGTTGTTTCCATATTCGACCTAGTAACAAAATTATATCCACTCCCAACTCAATAGTTGTTGTGATTGTTGCATTTTTTATTTTGTGTTGTTTTTTGGTGTTGGTGTTTTGTTCTTTTTGGCATGTCTGGATTTCTCCTTTCCTTGGTTTTTTCAGTTTTGTAACTTGGCTGAAAAATAGTTTTTCAGAGGCAGGGGTATGTTCTGTCCAGAGAATTCGAATTGTAGCGCCAGAATGCCAGACTGTGGTTCTGCCAATAGCAGGCTTGTGTTTGCGCCGGCGCAGACTGTCCTGCTGCGTGGCATTGTGGATGAGTCCTAGTTTTGTCTGTCTTGGCTCATCAGCCCGTTCTGTTGCAAGAACAAATTTGTGTTTGTCATGTAATTTCGATCGGAAATTTCTTGTAAATTGTTTGAGTGTAGTGTGTGTGGATTATGAATATAACATCGTAAATAGTATTGAATTGAATTAATTTGAATCATATTTGAATTTATAAAGAATCCAGTTTGAGCTTTGTTCAAAACACAGTGCCTGCAAGTTGAATGCGAAAAGGCAGCCCAGAAGTAAAGACCTGTCTATTCCCTGATTTCGTCCCACCCTGAACCTGACCAAAACACCTAATAAAGGCTTTGAAGGGCAAGTAGTCAAGATTGGAATAAATTTGGTGAGTTTTTGCTCTTTTTTATTGTTCATTAATACAGAGTTTAACTGTACAAATAATCTGGCTCAAATTGAAGAAGAAATTTTGCCCTTGTTTGTATTTGATTATTTGAATAGTAAATTACAGTCCTCTGGTAGCTCTAGCCTGAGCTTTGTTCAGAATAATAAAAATGAAAAATAAATTTCATTTCAATTATACAATTCCTTTCTCCAATTTTAGTCTAATTCTTTTTTGATTTCTAATTCTAAATCTCCTCTTTTCTATCAATTCATAAGCTACACCTTTCCTTAATCATAACCCACTTGGATCTCAAATCTCCCATTTGTAATTGCCCCCTAAATACCCCCATAATATCCCCTGTATCTGTACCCTTTTTCTCTCCATCTGTCTGCACTGCGTAATCTGTGGTCTCTGCTGCTACAATTGAGTCTCCGTGTGTACTCTGTGATCACACGACCGTTGGATTCAAAACTGCAGTCTGTGCTCAGTTGAGAAAGGAGACTCAGTCTCCGAAAATTTCCCCCATTTCTAATGTAAGTTTTCAAGTGTTTTCATTCTATTTATATCGTCTCTCCTGTTTTTATTTATATATATATATATATAAACTCCTGAATTTTTTTTGTTTGTGGTGTGGAGGAGGGTGTAGGGAGGTTCTGTACATGAAACGCAGAAGGATAGATTAGGAAACAACTTCAGAAGTGATACTTTCAGTTTCATGCTCTATCCAGCTATGCTACAATATACATCCGCTTATATATGCACAAAGCTTACCTTGTCTAAATACAGCATTATATATATATATATAATATATATATATATATATATATATATATATATATATTATATATATATATATGTATATATATATATATCCATACGCATTACAATATAAATTTTTTAGATCAAAAAACCTAGATCCAATAACATGTTGGCTTCTGAAGATATCTCCGTTGAAAATGGATTGTTCATCTACTCAGTACACAAAACTATTTCCAAAAATGAATCTATGAATGATTTTCATTCAATAATAATAGAAGCTTCAAAACCTTTCGAACAGTTCGACTATTGTTTGCTTATCACCTTGCAGGTAGAGAATTCAGACTTGGTCTCAAAATTTCCTTTTTTCCTAGTTAGTCCTTAAATTCCTGGTACCAAAGTTCTGGTCACATAAATTCCAGTATCATACCAGCAAGTTATTCAGATCATTTGCCAATATGTTTGACTGTGAAATAATTGCCTGAAATTAGTACTAAAATTGATCTGGATTAGAAAAATAGAAATTGTTGAATACAAAAATTATATTTTAGGTTTAGTAATGTATTTTTTCTCCACCTCCTGTCCAAAGTGCTCACTTAACTCCCTGGAACATAATACTAAAGTGTCACTTTTTCGCTCTTGGGAGGAAAAAACGGGAAAACTCCCTAGAGCATAAAAGTAACTACATTTAAATAACATGGGAAGCATCTATATTTTAAAAACGTACATTTGAAATGGGTTAGAAGGTCTAAGCTCAGATGAGGAAGCATTTACAGTAGTCATTAAACCAACTAAATTCAATGCCTCAACCAGACAATATATGGAATTTATGTTTGTATGCTAAAATTATTACAAACTTCATATCACTATACTAAAAAATGTATAAATTTTTTTCTATTTCATGTTATTCAAAATACCAGCCAACGAATATTTCCTCATTAACTAATCAAATTTGAAAGGGGACTTCATCATAACACATTTATTGGTCATGTACGTTTTTAAAAATTATTTTATTTGCAGTTTTTATAAAAATGTAGGTGGAGGAAAATTAATGTTGTGTATATCACGAGTGAAAAATGTTTTTTCTCCCTCAGGGAGAAAAAACAGTACATTTCACTCTAGATATACAAATAACTATTCATTGCCAGAGAATATAATAATGAAGTTGAAGAAGCTTATAAATGACGCTGCTAATCTCAAAAATGAGCCCAATCAGATAAATAATAAATTCAAGAAAAACATCTGGTTCGATAGACAGTGCGAAAAAGTGAGAAATAGAGGTTGTTTTCTCTTAAAATATTTAGCAGAACCAACTCCATGCAACTTAAAAATTACTTCTTAGCGGCGGTTAAAGAGTTCAAGGAAATTTGTAAGAGTAGGAAAAATGCTTATTGGGAGTAGGTGAAAACAAAACTAAAATTAGTTAGGGACTCAAAATATTTATGGGAATTAGAAGGAAATTTGAAGGAACAACAAAGTCAAGAATGTGAAAAAATTCTTCAGTCCTTTATGATCGAGTGGCCCAACACTGTACGGTATGCCAAATCCTTTAGCTTAAAAAATGAGTTGTTGGACAGGACTATGATTGTTAATGGAATTAGCTCATTATTGCAAAAATTGAAGACTGGAAAGAACGAAATTGTGGCCAGTTTAATAGAATAGCTCCTGTGGCATACAAACAATTGGGTTGGCAGTTAGGATCTGTCGTGTCAAGTCGAGTGTGCCGGTCGTTTCAAAGTCTGACGTTTCAGACGTTTCATCGTCTGTGCCGGTGTTTCAAAGTAGTATCTTGTTAGCATTAGAGAGCTTTTCACTTGTCAGCCTCTAATCTCAGATACGTACTGCAATACTTTCACTCTACTATAAAAGTCTATAAACTGTTATAGCCTATAAAAAATTATCATCTGATATTATTGCTATTCAGATTGTCTTCAACTTTTATCCTCTACTGTCCTTGATCCTTCATTTTTCATGAGCGTCATTCTATTCCTGCCTTGATGGCTCTCTAGACATTAAGAATCTTTCCTATATTCCCTACCCGCAATAATGGAATATGCTATTATTAAAGCTATTAAATTAGGCTATATTCATGTTTTTCATTCAACTTTTTGCATTTTGAGATTAATCACGATCCAAGTTTTCCTAGGATTTCTTACGTCATTTTCTATAAATCCGGTTTAGGCTACACACCATCACACCGACCATCATTAGGTTACACACGTACTGGATCGTATAACAAACATGGATTATGATCTTAATAATCTGAAAGAAGATGTTTTTGATAGCGGAGTGTTGGGTTATAGCTATTAATAATTCACAAGGAATACTTGACACAATATCGGATAAATTATCATTGACATAATTCACGAAATCACACCATTTTAAAATAAATATGATGCTCCGGTTAAAGTGAATTAGGTCCTGGAAAGGATTTTAACCAACGTGAGAAAAACGTGAGGCAACGATCAGAAAAACTTGCACTAGAGAAATTACTATTACAAGAGAAAAAGAACAAGAAAATCTATTTTTGAGAGTCCATTAATTATGAGAAGAAAGATGTTGAAATTAGTGAACTTAGATCAAAGCTTATTTTCATCAAGACTGATATTGGTTCCAAAGATCTGTAGATTAACGATGTGCAAAATGCCACGGAAAAAAGTTTAAAACTGGAAACTGAATTGAAATCTATGAGGAGGAATTCAATCGATTCAAAAAATAATAATTTATCAATTTACATTTAACAATGCACAAATTAAATACATGATTAGAAAAGGACCTACTGGCCTAGCCCAAAACTGTTCCCTTTCCGAATTTTGATAGTAGTAAGCCAATATCTAAAAGGTATAGGTTATGTTGACTATGTAGGTTATAATGACCATTTCATTACACTGATGCCCGGTTTCTCAGTCGTTCAATAAACAACGCTATAGCTATTGATTCAATAACTTTATCGATTCAATATTTTTTTATTGGTTCCTTAAACATATTTATAGAATCCATAGCGATTCATATGTTCAATGAATCTGGCAGCATGGCATGATTCCAACACGACCACTTTCGTAAACAAACTTTATATGGTAGCCATGGTAACCAACTAAATCTTGTTTGTTTATTCCTTGCTGTTTGTTGTGAAATTCAAGTTGAAGGTTATTTCCTACGTTAGTGATATTTTTTTAAAGTTATTATTATAATTATGGCAGGGAAACGAGACCGGGGAAGAATTTTGCAGAGGTTGAAAAATAACAATAAATTAGTAGAGATCTGCCTTAAGTATAAAAGTGTGATAGAAAATAAAAAGACAGATAAATATTCAATAAAAGATAAAAGCAAGGCATGGGATGCAGTGAGAGAAGAATATAATTCTATCCAAATCACCGGTTTGAGGGAGTTGAAAACTTTAAAATCCCTCTACGATGGATTAAAGATGATGGCCAGGAAGGAAAAAACTGAAGAAAGGGTTAGTATCTTTTTATATATACTATTTTTATTGATGTCTCAGCTCTGCTTCTAGTGTAGAAGTTTGTTTTTAATTTTCGGATCAACATTTTTCTAATTATTTGATATTTAAATTTGTGTTTCATCACATTTTTTATTAATTAAATGGAATTCAAATTCAGTAAATCTTCAAAATAGGAAGATTTTTACATGATTGGTGCTCTCACCGGTACATTACTTCAATAATAAATTTATGTGATAGCTATCCATAGAAACCAATATTAATAAAAAAAAGCATGAAGTATTGAGGAATAACTATCTTCTCTTGTAAATTGATTATAATAAGCATGACCTATTTCATTGGTTAGGAGAGCCTTGCATGTAGAGGTCAGATCCACCTCGCAGTATGACCATGCTGTCTAATATTATTTCCATGTGTAACATGATGGACCAACAATTACTTTTGGATGGGCTCCGAACTTACCAGGTAATTGATAGTAAAGCAGAGAACAAGACTTTATCTCTGCTGAACACCTATCCTAGCAGTCTTGTTCGTGACTTACTTGATTTGACTTTTCAATGCTTGCATTTTGATTTAAATAAATAATAAATAAATAAATTTGTTTTATTGACCAATAAATACGTTTGTACAGTACATTTCAGGCCTCGTCAAAAGTTCAAGATTACATGATGTAAGTCACTAGCATAAATACATTTTTCGTCAACATCTTATTCTTAATAAAACTTGAATGAACATTTTCAATAACATCAGTAGGTATAGCAAAATATTTCGAAACATTACATTTACACAGCATATAGATAAATAGCAATTCGTAATATATTAAAAGAGAAACACAAAGACTAACACTACAACTAGTACTACTATATAAAGTCATAACATAGTAATCACAATACTATTCTTACAATGTAAGTTACATTTTTATTCTAAGTAGAAAACGTTATATGCTATCAATTAAAAACTCTTCAGTAGAGTAGTAAGCCTTTTCTTTTAGCATTTGTGAAATGGCAACTTTAAATTTTTCTTGAGGCAGGTTCTTAACTTCAATTGGTAGTTTATTGTAAAATAACAACTGTAAATAGGGGTAGCTTTTCATGCTCTTACTCAATCTGAGATTTGGTTTCATAATTTTTTCCCTATTCCTAGTATTGTAAGCATGATATTCATTATGTTTGTGAAAGTTGTTAGAATTCTTCTTTACACTTATCAAATTGGAATATATATATAGAGATGGCAGAGTCAGTATACCCAGTTTGATGAAGTGAGGCTTGCAAGTTTCTCTTGGGGAAAGGTTCAAAATAGCTCTAACTGCCCTTTTCTGCCATATGAAAACTTTTTTATGTGTTGGGCAATTGCCCCACATTCTTATCCCATAACTAAGATGAGAATGGAAAAGTCCGTGATAGGTCATCAACAATACTTGCAGATTAACAGAACTATTTAATCTCTTGAGGAGGTATGTTACCCTTGAAAGTTTTTTACAGAGACTATTCACATGCTCCTCCCAACAGAGTTTACCATCCAATATTACACCTAGTAATTTGACAGGCTTAAGATTATTGTGGTTCAGAGTATGCCCTAATGTAAATGTTATTTTCTCTGTTTTCTGCTCATTTAATTCTAGGTCATTAGATAAATACCATGATTTTGCCTGATTCAAGGAAATGTCAAGTTTATCCTGAAGTTTTTCGATTTCAGCATCTGATTGGATTATTGAGGTGTCATCAGCATACAATACAGAAAGACCTGGTATATTGAAACTGAAATCATTCACGAAAACCAGAAAAAGGAAAGGCCCAAGGACCGATCCTTGAGGTACACCTGTATTTATGTTCAATACATCAGAGCATTTACCTGCACACTTTACCATTTGTTTTCTGCCAACCAAATAACCTTTCAATAGCTTTAACTCTCTATCTACTATACCATAATGTTCCAGTTTTTTGAAGAGAATCACATGTGAAACTCTCTCAAATGCTCTGCTAAGGTCTAATAGGGTTGCCCCTACTGCACATTTATTTTCAAAACATTGATGTACAAAGTCTACAATTTTCTCAACAGCGTCTATTGTAGAGTGACCTGGTCTAAAGCCATATTGATAGGGATATAATAAGCCATTGAAAATGAAATATTCATAGAGTTGCATTAGCAGACAAAATTCTATTATTTTACTGATGATAGGCACAAGAGCAATTGGTCTGTAATTTTCAGGATTTTTTGGATCTCCTTTTTTCAAAACAGGTGTAACACTGGACACTTTCAAACAATCCGGAAAGTAGCCCATGACAATAATAAGATTTATAATATATGTTAGAAGAAGCAAGGTTGAGTCAATTATTTCTTTGATCAAGTAATTAGACATTCCAAACACATCCTCACTACGAGAATTACTCATTCTATTAACGATGGATTTAACGGTTAACTTATCAATTGTCTTAAGTTTAAAATTGTGTGAAGGCTTTGGAGCATTAATCAGAAAATTTTGAAATGACGTATCAATTTGGTCCTGTCTATCATCCAACCTTCTGGTTGGTACATTAACAAAGAGCTCATTCAATACATTCGGAGAGATTGGTATTGGTTTTTTACAAGCAGGCATGAGATTAGATTCTCTCTTGACTATTGACCAAGCAGCCTTACACCTATTATTAGCATTTGCAATAAATTCACTATTTACCTTTATTTTCGCTTGTTTCAACTTGAATCGGTAGTGCTTTCTTATATTTTTATAGACTTCTTTATCATATTCACTAAGTGTATTCTTGAATCTACTGTAAGAAATCAATAATAGAATGTGTAATTTTTCCAGTTCAGGTGAGAGCCATTTTGAAGAGGATTGTTTTTTACTTTTATTTTTCACCAAAACTCTAGGGCAGGAGCGATTTAAGGATTCAACTATGATATTTAAGAAACTATTAACTGCCATATCAACATTATTGTCAGTTTTATAAATTTTCTCCCAACAAATATTCATAAGAGACTTTCTCAAATGTAGCAATCTTTTCTTGGTAAGAAGTCTTATAGTCATGTCTCTATTTAATTTATTACATTCATTAGAGATTTTTGAAGATGACTTTCTTTCTAGATCAAACGAAACACAAACACCAGAATGGTCAGATATTAAACCTTGTTCTAAAAGCGTTACTCTAAAATAATCCGCAGATATATTTGTAATTACATTATCAAGACATGACTCATACCTAGTTGGAGAGTAATTCGTACAGTAAAGGTTGAAAGATCTCAATAAATTCAAAAATTCTTGTGTGTTTGGTTCAAAATTTTTAAGAATGTCTACGTTTAGATCACCTGCTAGTATCAAGAATTTAAAGCCATTTACCTTACTTGTTACATATTCCAGTAATTGTTCCAAATTAACCATAAAATCTCTGAAACGGGAGCCAGGAGTGCGGTAAATACTAATTACTAGAGTATTTAATCTACCAATCCTAACAGCTGTTGCCTCACAAGAACCCTCATAACAGTAAGAGGTAATGTCAATAATATTAAAATCAATTCCTTCTCTCACAAATATTAAAGAACCACCATATGGAGTCGGTCGACAGTAAAAACCAGCTAGTTTGAAGTTTTGAGGGACATAAAAATTAATCTCTTCCTCACGTAACCAGTGCTCACTCAAGCAAATGACATCAAACTCATTACGACTCAAAATAGTCTCAAGTTCAAGTAACTTATTTCTCAGAGATTGAATATTTAGAGCGCAAACCTTCAAATCAGAGCTACGGTCCTGTTTTCTAGTATATTCTAGGATCGTTGTGTTTCTACCTATATGAACAGGACCACTAATTAGTTTCCCCGATGACTCAGGTCATATTGAAGCTCGATAACTGTATTATTACCCTTTTCATCTAATATTGTTTTGATTTTATCAGTCATCCTCTTCTTGCCTCTCCAGTTCAGGTGTAGCCCATGCCTAGTAAAATGCTCTCTTTTAAGATCAGTAAGATCTATTACCTTAACATTTTGCATCCTTCCACAATACTGTTTTATTCTACTGTTAGTTTTTCTAATCTCTTCGTTAACACATGACCACTCCGGTAAATCATATCTTATTGGTATTGTAGAAATTAATACATTTGTAAAATTTAGCACCTGAAGTAGAGAAAGCATGCTTTTTAGAAAACTACCAGCTTGATTACAGTATACATCATTCGCTCCTCCAACAATGACCACATGATCATTATTGGATAGATCTCTAGTACTACTCTTAATATTATTTACTATGGGGTTGAATTTGGCACTTGGCATGATAAAACCACTAGTTGTCTTTTCAAGTTCAGATCTATTCAAATTATCTACTAAATCACGACCATGACTGTCGCCAAAGATTCTGACTACGTTTTTTAATGGTTTCATGCTAGCTGACTTTTTAAGTTTAGTTCCCAGAGAAATATCACTAGTCTTGGAAATCGTTATCTGTTTAGAGCTAGGATATGATATGTTCTTACTGCATGGAGAATCATTAGAGACTAACAAATCACAAGATTTGGGTTTTAGAAAATTACAAACTTTACACAGAATCTTCCACCTATATACCGTAGCATCAAAGTTTGTATTAAGAGAGAGACCATCCTCGAGACAGGTTGAACTACACATTTTCCTATATTTAAATACTTCTTCCAAAAAATACATTGAAAAAACACCGCAATCGTAGTTATTAGTCTGTTGAGGACATGGAAGGGTAATTATCTTCTTGTAGGTTAGGATTGAGCTAACTCTTCTTATCAGAGACATGGAAAATCTCTCATTACATTTGTTCATTGAGTCCAGAATATAAAATTTACAGTGTAAAGAATCATAAACAGCAACACTCCAATGAGAACCACACCAGCCGTCATTTGCTTCTTCCTGCCGACCGTCATTTATCACGAAAGCAGTGAAATTATTTTCTTTTACATTATTTCTTAAGAATGATAAATCAGCTTCCGCGTCATTGATAATCATTGCTGTTACTGCTGGTAGGACCACATAATTTCCTGGAAACGAATCAATTAAATAACTACAAAAACAGTCAATGTCCGCATCCGAAAGGAGTTCCGTTCTAAGAAACTGGCTCAATCGATCTATAAGTGGATTTACGTGTGTGAAATTATCCACATTTTCAGTTTTATCATTCATTCGCGACTCACAAGATGATAATTCCATGAGGCGAATATCAAGATCCATAGACCGATTAATTGCGGCATTCCATTGTTCTTCCAAAACTTTGATTCGCGCCTTTAAATGTTCATTCTCCTGTTCTAAGCTGGGAGCAGAATCATTTTCGGTATATGACACTGTTTCATGCGAATGTTGACCCGTTAAACTATGAATCACAGAAGTATCCGAACTAGTTTTTATCGTAAAAGTACAGTTCTTTTTCAAGCATTTCCACGTAATATCACCTTTTACAGTGTGTGAGTCCTTTCCAAATTTAATACCTTTGTATAATATAGCCGGAATACCTTTTGCCGTTTTGCATTGCTTTATTGCCGAGTTCATATTATTACATTTGGTGAGACAAGCAGAATAAAAAATATCAGAAACCTTCGTAAAAACAGCGTCAAGTGGAGAGTACAGCAATTCAAAACAAAACCGCCAGCAGACCCTACCGTCTCGATCGTTGATTGGTCTGCAAGCAGAGCGTTGCTAGGTTACGCAGGTAAACAAAAGTTACCGGTGTTCCAAAAGCAGCTGATCGCTGAGTCGCAAAATACAAAGTCCGAAACACAATGTTATCTAATCAACAAGTCGCTTACTGAGTCTTTACGATGGCAATAACAACTTCAATACAGTACTGTGCTTGTACACACTATTTTCTCAGCTTAGAGTTTTTAACAGTTTCTCAATACAGTGAACTCGCAAAACTAACCTGTACAGAAATAGGGAAATCTCCCGAAACACACTGTGATAAAAACACTTGGAAATCCAGGTAACTTACTGCTTCAACTCACTTCTAACAACTATTACTCACGTCTAAAACTACCAATTCTATTAATTTTTCGGTTAAATAGTTGAAATTCTAAATAAATACGGAGTAGTAATACAGAGAATACAAACCGGGCAGCACAGTCCTGCCAACCAATTTCAGTTAGCAATATACAAGACAGGTGGTGGGGCACCATCTTCGTCGATGACACCACTATCGAACAAAATAGTAGGGCAGCTGGAGTCACATTTTTAACCACTGTCCAATCCATATGACAGCAGCAGCTCTTTTTTTGATGAACGTGAGTTGATGTTTATCTGAGATATAGTAGAAGTAGGCATAGAGCAAGGATATGGTGGACATGGCAATTGATATTAAATGCCCACTTAAAAATATCAACAAAAGAATGCCATCTGATCAGAAAATATATATACACGAGCCAAATAATAAAAATAATATTGAATTAATTACAGTAATTTTAAAGCTCTCCTTTGGGAGACTGGCTTATTGTTAGTAAAGATAGTCAGTCGTTTCTCATCCTTGAAAAAATAGTAATTGTTACATTACACTCTAACTGATTAACTGGATGTTATTCAGAAATGTTATGTGCCGTCACTTGGTTATGGGAGCTAGCTTATGGTTGAGAGGATCAACGTGCTAGCCACGCGTTACCTCTATCCTGGTTGATGATTGTTCACCTCTGGTTGGTGGATCGTGCCCGCAATTAATACAAACAATTAATTTTTAAACATATTGAAGTTTGCTTGCACTGTAGAAAGTATAAGAAATTTTTATAATACAATTTTTCTAAAAGATATAGTAAAATTCTCTATTTTTTCAGAAGTGATGGTCATTCCTGCAACAGAAGATGTGGAGGAGGTAGTTGTGGTGGAGAAGGCAGAGGGGGTGAAGGAGGTAGTAGAGGTGAAGAATAAAGAAATACCAACGCCAATAAGGCCTTCTACAAAGCAATAACGGAAAGCCCTATCAAAAATATGGAGAAAACAAGGAAGAGAAAATTTGAGGCTCTATTGAAAGAACAGTACTACGCAAAGGAGCATGATAAAAAAATGATTATATTAGCAAAGGAGGAGCAGGCTGCTGATTTGAAAATTCAGTATATAAATATGAAAATTGAAAATGCCAAAAAAAAAAAATTAATTCTAAATATTGAGTTGAAAAATAAAAAATGATAGTTTATTATCATAAAAGAATTGAATAATAATCAAACAATAATAATAATGATTGTGATTCTGAAATAATTGTAGTTTTATTGTTGTGTGTACCATTTTCTCTTTAATTTGAATTCTGAAGATTGTAGCAATGACATTGTCTCGAACAGCAAACTGATTTCGTTCTCCTTCTAATTGAATTTGATCAAACTCTTCCATAACTTCATCAATGTCCATTAGAGGCTGTTCTTTCTGCTAGATAGCTATATTATGAAGAACAGCCGTTGCTGTTATTATCCTTGAAGTAGTTTGAATTTTTGTTCTTAATCCTATTGACAAGCAAGGAAATATGCGTTTCCACACTCCAAATAATGATCTTTCAATGGTATTCCTCGTTTGGATGTGGACACCATTATATCTTCTTTCTGCTTCATTTGCAGGATGTAGAAGTGGAGTTAGTAAAAAATGTCTGCATGGATATCCACTATCACCAAGTAGGTAGCAGCTGCTGCCCCGATACAACCCAGCTTCCAAATCAGCACGTATTAAAAATGGTAGGCTACTGTCATGAACCCCCTTCCACCTAGCAGAGATTTCTGTGAATACTAGCTGTACATTGCAGATAGCTTGCACATTCATACAGAAATATCCTTTTCTATTTCTATACAGTTCTGCATCTTGGTCACCAGGAGATTGAATTTTTACATGAGTACAGTCTATACATCCAACCACGTTAGGGAAACAATTTTTGATCTTTTGATCGCTTTTTGATCTTGAAATTTCCTCATTTGTGGGCATTTGAATAAAATTAACGCGCAAAGAGGCTAAATAGTGGGAAATTTTCTTCACTATTTTGCACACCGTACTTTTATGGACATTAATGATATCCCCAACGACATTTTAAAATGTTCAGTTGCGTAGAACCGTAACCCAATAAGTAATTGGTCCATTTTCGACAACGGTTACCTCTGTTGTTCAAATTATCAAAATTGGGATGTAGTTCAGAAATGTAGATCACTGTCTCTTTCTAAACCTGTATCGAGCTATGAATTCACTGTCCGAGAAATAATTAAATGTGTTAAGCCTAATCCTATACTTTTTTACAGGTATTAACTCGAACACTTCATCATCTAAACTGCTGCTGTACCTAATTATATCTAGATCCATTTCAATATATTAAAATAACAGAACATCGAACACAAAACATTCAAACATAACCTTTAAAAGCAATTTATCGATTCGATATAAATATCATTATAGGCTGGATTTTGGCATTATTTCGTTCAATAAACAAATCTATAGCTTATCCTATATGATAAGATAAGATCTTTATTCGTCACATTTGTTTGCATAAATACAATATTTATCAAGCCATGACATGTCAATAATAAGAATACAATAAAACAATTACAAACATTACAAACATAACACATAGAAACACGTCAAAAACTATGAAAAGTTTCATAATAGGATGAAAGTTACATAATAGGATGAAAGTTACTTGAGTCAAGAAACAGTTAGGCATGATTGTGACGTACGGTAGCCAAAGAAGAAGAAGAAACAACGCTATAGCTATTGATTCAATAACTTTATCCAATCAATAAATTTTTATTGGTTTCTCAAACATATTTATAGAATCCATAGCTATGGAACGATTTATCTGTTCAATGAATCTGGCAACATGGCATGATCCCAAACTAGCACTTTTGTAAACAAACTTTATACATGGTTCCTATGGTAACCATGGTAACCAACCAAATCTTGGATGTTTATTCCATGCTTCCTGTTGTGAGGTAATTTCCTACGGTACTGACATCTTTTCGCTGATCTCTCCAAAACAAGATGGCTGACACCAAATGAGGGCTATCAATGCTAAATATAGTGCAACTTTGATTCTGTTTTGTTTTTAAAATACTGGTGATCTACACTAATTTTAATTTTATTTTGTACCGGTAATTGAATTTTTCTAACTTGATTTTTTGATTGCAACCAGAATTTTGAGAAATTTATCCATTCCATAAATATGTAGAGGCTGGATTTTGGCACTATAGTTTATCGATAGATTTTTCTGGATTCAATAAGTTAAAGGAGCGTTCTAGAAACGCATTTCTCATATTTATCGGTCCAATGAAGTTATTGAATGGATAAACAGCTTATGGAACGACTGAGAAACCAGGCATATAGTTTATCGAGAGATTTAAGGATTCAATGAATTTAGGGAGCGTTCTAGAAACGCATTTCTCATGTTTATCGATTCAATAAAGTTAAGAACATAAACTGTTTATGGAACGACTGAGAAACCGGGCACTAGAACTACAGTTAGAGCTCGAAACAATGCATCTTGTGCTATTGACGTGAATAACCGATTTACAGTACTCTCAGAAAATATGTCAACATCAACTTGTTCAAATAGGTCTATTATATCCGATGAACTACTGGTCAAGGCGCAAGTTCATAAATCTACCACACCTGAAAAAAAATCTTTTTGAAAACGCAGAGTATTCAAAACTAACTCCATCAGAAAGAAAAGGAGAGAAACTATTGTCAGATAGTCAAGGTAAAAATTTGAGTAAATACCTGCAGCATCTCTATGATAATTTCGACGTCTTTGTTTACACCAAGCCAGGAGCCGAACTAAAGCATGTTCAATTATTATTTGATGAATCTATTGCATTCCTTTTCATAGATTTCAATTCAGTTTCCAGTTTTCAACGTCCGTCTTTGGAACTAATCTGTTTTTAATACATTATCTGATGTCATCATCAAACTAAGCTTTGAACTGAGTTCACTGATTTCAACATGTTTAGACCCATGTGTAGGGTCTAGAAATTTTGTCATAAAAGTTGAATGTTCTATTGTAAGGGCTTTGAAATAATGCCAGAACATACGCCCGAAATCTGCGTTTTTCTGCTTCTTCAATAACAGATAAACAGAATTGGTTTAAACTTGGTACAGACGTTTAATTTTATTGGTAAATCGCAAAATTTCTAGACCCTAGCTAAACGTCTGTACCAAGTTCGAACCAATTCTGTTAATCTGTTATTGAAGAAGCAGAAAAACGCAGATTTCGGGCGTATGTTCTGGCGTTATTTCAAAGCCATTACAATAGAACATTCAACTATCATAACAAAATTTCTAGACCCTAGCTGAACCTCTAAAACAAATTTGAACATTGTCTTCCAAATAGTTCTTGAAAAATGTGAGAAAACACAGAAAAATTCGCTAAGGGATACTAGAAAACCGCAGTAAAACCTTCCATCCTGGTCGTACCTCCGGCCACGGAGTAGAGAACGGTTTCCTTATTCCGTGCCTGAAAGTTTCTTTTGACTTTTTGATGGAAGGAAGAAAGCTCAAACGGAAATTGCAGAGAGCGAAGCGAGCCTGCTCATCCTATTTTTGGATGATCTAACCGGGGGTCCATGGGGCATAGCCCCCTGGCTAGACGGATAAGACGAGCGAAGCGAGCCTGCCGGCTATTCAGATATATATATATATATATATATATATATATATAGATAAATAATTTATTTTTGCTCAACACAATATACAAATCAAATAAACAAATTTCTACAGAAAACATTCCATTCATTCATATTCTAAACATATTGATAAAATTTCAAAAATTCTATAGGCATAGCCGAAGCCGAGTTGATAGCTAATCTTCTTTCGCTTCCTATTTTAATCTTAGTGAAGTAACCTACTAGTAAACATTTTCCTTAACAGATAACAATGGAACCATAACAAAATTATAAACAAAAGTGACAAATGAAATCATAAATAAACCAGCCTTCTTGATTGTTTTGGTATAGTATTCTACTATCCCTGGATATCTGTATTCTACCTAAAATAATAGGTACAACTATAGTCATCATAATTTGATTCTTATTGTTTTCAACACTCTAAACGGACACAACATGATAAAATTCTCTACTGACTTTCTCGGATCATCTGCCAAACAATCGTAACAACATATTGGTCTTTATGAAAAGTTTCTAATAATCACTACTCTACAATATTTAAAAGAAGGTAAAAAAACATCTAAAAAATAGAGAAACAGAAGGATAATTATTAGAGCTTTCAAATTAATAATTAAATTCCTCTACGAGAATCTTCCTATATCTTAATGCTTCCTTCACATAACCAGCTAGGTATTTCCAGTTTTTCCATTTGAATAGTCGAGCACCGTCTCTTCAATCATCATCGGGCTCCCAAACCATTTGACTCGGAATTCTGATAGGACCTTACATTTCCCAATAAAATGATAAGTGTCTTCAACTTCCCTTTCATTGCACAGAGAGCAAACATAGCTATTCTCCCCCCTGTCTACCCTGAAATTTAGTGGCAGGAGTGATCCTCTTGCTTTGGAAATTGCGCCCATAAAGCTTCTCTTATTCATATCACCGATATAATCTCGCTTTACTTGATCTCCTATTTTCAGACTGTAGTACATGCGGTGAAATTGAGAGTACGCGGCCCTCGTCCACCCTTTTTTTTCATTTTTTTTCATCCCACTGACCACCTATGAAAGGGGTATAAGGATTTGTCAATTATAATCTAAGTCGTCAATCTTTGCATTCCATAATGCAAGAAGAATTCCTCACTGGAATAAGGACAAATCTGCAACAACTCCTCCCTCACCTTAATACCTTGAGGTACACCACAATTCTTAGTAACTATTTTTCTATCTGATTTTTGCATTGCTGCTTTCAACCATCTTCCTATGTATAATTCTATACATTTATTATATTCTGAACTCTTCACCTGTAAGAGCCTTTACGCGTGTTGGCAATGAATTATAAAGCCGAATTCCTGCCAATTTAAACTTGAATTCAACATTTGAATTCCTGATTGTAAATCATTTACAATCAATATTGTGTTTCCAACAGTATGTCTGTATTTGTTTTTATGGCAAATAAAGTCTATTCTATTCTATTCTATTCCTGCACTCTTTACCCCCCTCTCATACATACCAGTTCGATGAATGTCATCTCTGAGGTTTTGTCTATATCTGGTATTGTATGAGTGGAACAACTCTCCTATATTGAACCTATCTTTATTCTTATCAATAAAACAAAGAGCCTCCAAAATATATACACCTGGTAGTGGGAGAATCTTCAACTCTTTGAAATAACCTCTACAACTTGCTCTAATAGATCCACCCACCATTACTCTAACTGCCCACTTTTGAATCCTAAATATAATGTATTGCATGAGTTGAATTGCCCTAAAATATAACACCATATGAAAGAAGAGAATGGAACACAGCAAAATAAACACTTCTAAGCGTTCCTGCATACAGCAATTTCTTCACGGTTCTAAGAACAAATACTGCCGAGTTTAGTTTGCTTTTTAGTTGGTCTAGATGAGGTCGCCAGGAGAGTTCAGAGTCCAGCACTACTCCAAGTACCTTTGCCTCGTTTGCTGAACCTATGTTTCCATCTCTCGAATACAATACTGCTTCCCGAGCCGTTCCGAATGGAATCTGCATAGTCCTATTGTAATTTAGTACTAACATATTTGAGGCCAGCCATTCTTCTAGTTTCTGAAGAGCTCTTCTACTTTCAGATTCCACTCTATCTGAATCTTACGCCGCAGTTTATGTACAACTTCATTGCATTTCACACTCCACAAATTTGGTCTAACTATCGGATTTACCCCACATTGATGGAATAAGTCGTTGCACTCTCTCCGCCATCCACTCTTCCTTTGTGCCATTAGGATAGTTTTCTTTCTAGGGAATCTCGAATCAGACATAGCAATTGTTTTCATTATAAATATTTGTAATTCATTTTGAAAGTCATCAGCCAAAGTTTGTCTCTTCCACTTTCCAGACATAAAATATAATTTGGGGTACTCCGAGGTATGCCAAACAATCTTTTGATAAAAAAACCGGTTGAACCGTTCAATGTCCTCCCTCTCTTGGTTGACCCAAACCTGGCCTGCATACGTTATTGTAGCTCTACTTACTGCCTCAAAAACTTTCCATTTCGTACTTATTGGCACTTCACTGGTACTAATCAACTTCCGCCACAGACTATTAATTCCATAGGTACTTAGTTGTGGTAGTCTTACTAGAAAAATGAGTGGTTAAAGATAAGGAAGAAGTAAAATTAAGCCCAGATATTTATATTCATTCACTAAATCAATACTTTTCCCGCCATAATTCCCCCTCTCATTACTACGCAATCTTCTCCCCTCCTGAAAACGACAATTTTCGACTTTTCCTTGTTCAAGATGAGATTCCATTGATCACAGTATACTCTTAACCTGTTGATCATTCCCTGGAGTCCGTTAATGCTATCAGAGAAAATAACCAAGTCATCAGCATACAAGAGAGAGTTGATTCTGGAATTTCTGGCCACCATCAACCCTCCTCCTATAAATTCACATATCTCGTGTGTAAATATGGAGAACAGAACAGGTGAGATCAAGCACCCCTGTTTTGAGCCGCATTCGAATTTCACCTATTCTGTAATACCCCTCTCATACCATATGGCTGACGAAGAGTCTCTATACAATTCTCTCATTATACGAACAAATTTATTCGACAGTCGTAATTCAATCAGCTTGTAGAAAAAAGCTTTCCTATCAACAAAATCATACGCGGCCTTGAAATCGATGAAGAAACAGTAGAGTTTCTTATGCTGCACGTTAGAAAAATATTTTATCAGATTGTATAACACATAATCTATAGAATCATGTTATCTATAGAAGAATAGCTCTAAAGCCTGCCTGATTCTCTGCAATAATTCTTCTGCTACCAACCCATTCTTCCAGCCTCTTCAATAGAATGCCTACAAACACTTTGTAAATAGCATTAGTAAACGATATAGCTCTATAATTATTTGGATCGCTATGGTCTCCCTTCTTATGCAGAGGAAATATTATTGATCTCTTGAATGAATCCGGCGCCTCACACTGATCATAAACTTTGTTGAAGAAAGCACACAACAGCTGTTTGAATTGCAATGGTGCTACCTTATAGCATTCAGCGGGGATCCTATCCTCACCTGGGGCTTTTCCATTTTTAAGTTCAGTGAACAACCAATTTCATCAATACTAATAACTTCATCCAGTGCACAGTTGTTATTGAGTGGTTCAGCATATAATGTTGGTCCACTAGACCTCTCAGGCTTATATTTATAACTTTTCAATTCTAAACTGAAATGAATCATTACCACCTTCATTCACGAATGCGAGAATGAATAATTTTTTTCTGATTCATGAATTTTTGAATGAGTCGGAATATGGATTATTACGTAGATGATTCATATATTTACCAATACTCATCCACGTAAAACGAACTGGAAATCTCAGGAGATTTACAGATATTTTTTATTCTATTCATTTATTGATTGAATTCAATCAACCAATCAATATAATTTTATATACGATCCATGAAAATGATGAAAAGAACAACAGGTACAACCCAGAACTGTAGAACTGTTCATTCCTAGAATTTTGATGTATGTTCTGGTCCAAAAAATAGGTTATTGCTCATAACTTTATAAATCTAAAATACAATCCAAAAATTCCCAAACAAGTAATTAAGAAGGGTTGAAATCCAAATTGAATTGAAATATTACACCAAATAAGCACTAATATCTTGAAAATTTGAGTTACTTGAGGAATTTAAATTTCGAAAAAAACAAACTTTCTCACTAAAATTACAGCAGCGATAGATAAATCATAATGAACTGAATTCAGACTGCTAGTATGAGTAATATGTCAGCTTTTGAATGCTGAATTACAAAATGATTGAATATAGTATGTATGCTACATTTTAAAATATGACTATGAACTTCCTTCAAATGAAATGAAACCGACAATAGATGATAAACAGATAAATGAAGACTATAGAAATTTTAAGATAACATGAGGAAATAGATCACAGTTGAATAGAGCATATTCCATTTGGGTAGAGGATTAACAGACTTGATTGTTTGCTTAGATCATACCTGTGCTTGGTAGAAAATGATGACAAAGACTGCAATGACCGTGAAGAGGAGAGTAATGAGTTTGCGATTGACGATAAGATGTGTTGTGTAGGATGTAGTAGTGCAATTGCAGCGTCTCAGAGCTTCGTCGGTGTCTGCGGCGTCTCCCTGAGCGGCTAGCTGCAACCGGTAATTTCCAAATTCGCATTCATCCAACATTGAGAAGCTGTTGGTAGTAGACGTAGAACCTTCGAAATGAGTATTTAGAATCTCACCGTTATCTGAAGCGCTATTGCAGCAATCTTGCACGAAGGGGAAAAATATGTAATTGAAGCATCTCACCATGAACTGCAAAATTCGTCTGAACAAGCTTTCAGAGCGCTCAGTTGATCTTGTCTCTGCGTTAATTACAGTATCAATATCGATATTGAGAACGGCAGTTTCACGTCGTTCATCTTGTGTGAAAAATTCGTCGTAATAGTAACTATCAAAGAAGGAAACTGATGATGTAGAAGAATTTCGTAGAGTTCCGTAAGGAGACGTATCATATATAGAAATGCTGCTCCCTGATTGGCTTATCTGAGCGAGATCAAAATTATCAGACCCACCAGGTAAGTACTCCGTGTCTCCTTTTTCATTTTCCCTTTCGAATTCAATATCTGGCTCAATCTCTTGCTCGATCGCTATTGCATCCTGCATTTGATCCACCCATTCCGCAAAAATTCGGAACATTTGCAATAAAATATCCTCGTCACTGGTGTTGAGCATTGTATTGGACACTGATGACATATTCGCGATTATTAAACAACTCCGAAACTATCAATATGCAAATATATAATAATGAATTTTGGTTATAAAAAATTATCCGTTAAGCAGAGAACCCTATTGAAAGAGTTATTTTCATGCAAAATATCATAAAACGGCTTGCCAAAAGTTCTTGGAAACTCACAAGTACCACGATAACAAAGGAGTAAACTCTGTCAAGAATCAATTATCACTATGTATTATATATATTAAATACTTTGATTTGATGCAGCGAAGAATAATACCACCAAAACACCACAACTGCCGAACACGAACTACTTGAACTAATAGCAATATCGAATATGAACTATGACACATTGACTCCAGGCTGTTGACGCGTCAACTGAACTTCAAGTAGTATTTCAAAACAGTATGCCAAAAAGTTAAGCAGTGGTACCAATTGAACAAATTGAGATATTTGATTACATGCTTTAGTCTAGACATGCTACATCCGCTACATTTTTAAGCTTGGTATGAATGTAAGGAATTCCAATTATATTCATTACAAAACTATTTGTATGCATAGCAAATACTTTAGATTACTGAGATTGTGCGATCATCTGATAACAATATAGGCTATATCTTGAGTTATTAGTCGGGCAATCTATAAATGTTATCATTCATGATACACATAATTTATTTATTGGCATATCTTCGGGGGGGTGGGGTCTCATTTGAAATAGCCAAGCACTAGAATGTTCTTTCCATGAAATAGAAAATATGATAGACCTAAACTGCTCGATGCCTATCACTAATTATGTCTATAAAGTATTTATAGAATAAATAAATTATGTCTATTTGCATATAGTAATTTGTTTGTCAAATAAACGTCCTGCAGATAGAATTAATTGCAATTGGCAACTATAAAGCAAACGATATTGTCAGTTCCTAAGAAGTAATCTTGCAATACATTTGATCCGATATTTTTCTTCCCACTTTTCGTTTTAATTCCACCTATATTTACACTTCTCTTTCATATTAAAAAAATTCATCATTGAAAAAATGAAGAAATAAAAATCCTTCCACCTTGCGCATATCAATTTCCACAGGATATTTTATTTATTGCATTATTTCTTCACCCTGAAAAACTCCAGCTCAGTACTGTTGGTCTGTTGCTGACATTGTTCGGAATGCGGAATGGTTAGCAATTTGCTTTTGAATACGGACCCGGGACCTGGTGAAGTTGTCATTATATGATATTTGAGTCGTGATGTAGTAATTGGATGTGGCGTTGAATAAGGAATTATATACATTGAGTTATAACAGTGAATTATATCCATGAATTGAATACAGTGAATTATAACATTTCGAGTATTCATGTATTGTACCAAATATTTGTTTCTTGACATAGCCTACAGGTATATTCTGGTAGGTATACCTATGTCTGGTACACTCTCGATTTTCAACAGGTAAGCTAATATAAGTCATTAATGCATGTTGTCATTGATATATAAGGTCAATATTGTTCTCAGAAAGATCATTTTTGTTTTTTGCTTTTCTTGTTTTTTTAATAGGGTTGAGAGAATAGATCACCAAAATTGAAATTCGGGTGTGGTTATTTGAAATAACTTTTCAACTTGAAACAATAAAATTTACTAATTTATGAGAAAGGGGGTCTGATGGTCCACCGTCCCACTTTTTCGGAGGCCCAAAAAAATGTGAAGGGCATGGGATTATTGAGCATAGTGGAAGGGAGGTGCAACCGTATGTAATGAGCCCCCTTGAGATAATCCTGGCTACGCTAGTGATTATACGAATAATATGATAAATTTTTTTTCAATAGAATGGGTCTCTGCAATTCAATCGATTCATTTTATTGCAAGTTTTCAAATGTTGACATGATGTTACTTTTGGTAATCGCTTTGTGTAGCCTCATACTAAATCATTTTTAACGTGGAATGTATATTTACGAAATATTTTGCACATACCAAAAAACCTACTCAATGTTCGAAGCTTTCAATTAATTTTGAAGAAATCACAAGGAAATTTTCATGTAAAAATTGGTTATAAACTACTTTCATGTAACATGATAGGATGAGTGATCCGTGGTCTAGTGGATAGAGTGCCTGCGTAGCAGCATAGAGATCCCGGGTTCAAACCCTGTCAATACCAAAAGTTTCTTAACCAGATCACTCCCGTGTTATCGGATGGGCACGTTAAACTGTCGGTCCCGGCTGAAGTATGACAGTCGTAAGGCCCATTGACGGCTTAAATGATATATTCAGGCGGTGGGACCTTCCCGCAAGTGACTCCCCACCAACAAAAGCCATACGAATTTTTTTTTTATAGGATGACATTGATAGGATAACATTGCTTTTTCAAGCAACATATAAAAAATCAGAACTATATTCAATTTGGTCAGCAGCAATGTATAATATAATGACTGGACTCATATGCATACTTGGAAATTTGACTTACGACAAAGCATGAGTGTGTCTCCTGCTTTGTGTCATAGTTTAGTATCAATTTGTGTCATAGTTTGAATCAAGTTATCTACTGATCATTTGGATCGTATCGAAGCCTTAATAAACTACAATTCATTATTAATTCTCTCCAACTCTTATAAGAAAAGCTTTGTACTATGTAAATGGATAATTCCAGCAATACTTTTAATTATTCAATCATATTCAAATCAGAAATTTTTGTCTTTTTAATTGGAAAATTGTCCACCTGGAGCGCTGATGGCGGGAGTTGTGCGACAAAGTTCTTATATCGCTTGGACATTCAATTCATTCAGTAGTTCACTTGACTTATAACGTGATCTGTGGTTCAACGTTTTCTCTGATTATCGCATAACGAGCCGCATAGAAAATAATAAAATGTACGTAAGTTTCACAACATTCAACCTTTTTACCTAAATGTAGGCCTATGCCTGAGATTTTCTACCAATTATATTCTTGAGTTATATTAGTAAAGCTTTTTTCAAGCTCTAGATTGTGTTCATAAAATTAAACAGTAATCTCTAAAATTTAGTTTTATTATTCTTTTCAATTGATACACTTAACTTTGATAAAATTAGATGTTATGTTTTCACATATCTTTATCAAAAACAGTATAATATAACAATTTTTTCGGACTAAATTTTAGTTTCGTAAGATTTTTTTGGTTATTCCCATGAATATTGTATTCAGGATTGTTGTAAGCTCTATTAAGATAATCTAACATAATCAATTCATCAATTATTAGAGTTATGTTGCCTTACTTGCTTTATTTTCTGCAAATTGTAGAATACTCATTCAAGTCGAAGGGGAACTAGCAAAAGTTGTTAATATATCTATAGTTCTATTAAAGTTCACTGTTATGCGAAAACTTAGATTTATTTATATAGCTACAATGCTCATAATATCGTTATGCTCAAATATGGTTTCGATGTTTTGCTTTTCAGTTTAGAGTACAGCCTGGGTTGGGATTGAAAAAATAACAAATTTTAAGTGTTGAAACAATTTTACTGTGTTAGGTCTTTTAATAAAATTTTAGAAATTTATCATGCAAAATCTTCACTCTGACTTGAATGATTCATCAATGATTACACTACTTATCACTTAAATTACACTTGTAAGGTCAGGCTTCACTCGTTCGTATGATTCATCATTTCGCATGAGATGTCAATAGTCATAATTACTGGTCGTTTAAACGAATTGAATGTTATCACTTCTACAATGACTTCAAATGACTTCAGGGATTCACAATTATTCAAGATTATTCAATCCAGGCAATAAATCCTAAAATAAGTGAAAAGAAGGCAAAGTATGGGATAGAATTTTTGACCCCGCAGCACTGTTCAGGGTAGTAAGGGGAGCTAAACACATTCAAAGTCCCCACGCCTATTAACTGTGATAACGGGGGTGGTTCAAAGGTACCATTTTTTGGTTTCTCGCATATATATTGCAAACTGTACTTCAGGACATTCCCGAGCACACTTGGAATTTTTTACAACAGTCATATGACAAATTTTTGCATAATCTCTTATAGTTTTCGAGCCTTTACACCCCAGTGCTCGCGTGGGATACTCCAGTACCCCAGACGCCTTTTTCTAGTGTGTGCTTTTCGTTAGCTTCACTGCATGATCATGATATTCTTAGTACCTTTTCTTCAACTATTTCCGAGCATGCTAACGTCACGTAAATTTCCTGACACTCAAGTCAGTCAATTTATAGACGTTCAAACGCAAAGGTGCGCGACTTTCGGGTCTGACTATTCAAATCAAATCAAAATTTTTATTCGCAATACAAACAATTGAGGGCCAAACCCGAAGGTTTTTTGGCGGGCGCCCAGTTATAAAAAAAACGAGTTACAGAAGATAAATAAACTTAGACAAAATAAATATTACGAAGATTTTAAGTATAAATGAAAGAATAAATGAAGGTATGTATAATTAATTTCATACAAATTTATTAGAAGGTCACCATCATCTCAAGACTCTATCAATAATTCGAGATAAGTGAATAGAAGACTAGAGGCAATCAATGTTGGAGTAAAACTATTAGTACCTATACTATTGCTGTATACTAATTGTCTATTCTCATGTCAAAAATGTCATATCGTAAAATGAGGTAATGCATTCACTAGTATTCAACATCCATTTCATATCATATAAGAACAAGAACTGATCCGTTAATAAATAGTATGTTGTCAGGCCAAACAATTGGATGGAAACCTGTTATTTCAACAATTTTACACTTTCGAGAGCGAATATCTCGAAAACTGTTGTAAATATTACTGAACTCTACTGGATAAAACTGTGGTAAGAAGCCATAACTTGATATGTCGACTTTTTCTCGAAAATGAGTTATCAACACCACTGTGTTCGTCTCAGCGAGATCTACAAGATGGTAAAATCAGATATGTAAAACTCCTTCTAATAGCTCTGTAATAGACCAAGCCCAAACCTGATATGTTAGTTTTTGCAAAAGTACACTTTGTCACAACTTGATATGTATGTCATGTCAGCTCCTGTTTCTGAACGTCAACTCAATATTCAGAGATTTATAAGTTGGAAAAACCTGACATGTCAGTATATCCACTTTCAACATCTTTCAAAAGATCATAATAGCCATATTCCATAAGATGACAAAACTCAATATGTTGAAATATCAAGTTTTGACATAATCACGAATTCTGTCCATAGAAAATATTTGAAAAGATGCCAAAATATGGTATGTCACAAATGTCACGAATGTAGCATATTATAAGAGGTTAATATCAATGTATAATCTCACAATACGTGATTGTTCTTCTGATGAGTCTTCAGAGTGCTACATGTGGAGCGAACTTCAGGGAGGCAGAGGCTCTGAGCAGATTGGATCCTGCATTTTGAAAGATAATCTCCAAGTTGTTGATCAGAAGTTTCTTTTGCCCGGTCACACACGTCTTGAATGTGACAGTGACCATGCTAGGATTGAACGATCAAAAAAGCACTTAAATCCATGTGGTAAATCAATGAATGATACAGAAAAGTTAAGGATCATGGTACCCCGTGACTGGTGTCAATTTGTGAGATCCCTCAGTGGTAAAAAAAGATTCAAGGTGATTGAAATGTGTTACAATGATTTCAAGGCATTCTCTGCACTTCTGAAGGATGTTTTGGTACATCGAACCACAGACACGGACAAGAACCCAGTCAACTGGCTGAACATAAGATGGTTAAGATACACAAAAGAGTTTGGTATTGTCTACTTCAAGTATGATCTCAACCCTTGCTCACCATTTCGGAAACTCAACCTCATCAGAGACAGAAAAGGCCGAAGGATTGTAACATCGAATCTACAAGTTCCAAACTCGTATTCCAGGTTACAAGGAATAAATCAAAAGAAGAAGAAGGATCTGTTATCTATGTTGAACCTGATTGATAAGGACTGTCACAGTTTCTATAAAAACCTCCCAACTAGTGCACAAGCATTGGAGTTTGATGAGCTGGGTGATGATGATGCCTCTGAAGATGAAGAAAACTAAGAATACCTTAGTAATGACAATATAGAGGTCACAAAAAACAATGCTATTCTCAAAACTGACATGAAATACAAAAAATATTTACTTCAGCCTTGAAAATAGCATTTTTTGTGGAACCTCTAAAAAATTAAAATCTAATATCATTCTTTGCATATTTGTTGAAACATTAATATAATATCGAAATAAGTTAATGTAAGCTTATCATTCATTGCATGGAACTTGTAGATTCAATGAAAGAATCCTTCGGCCTTTTCTGTTTCTGATTTTCAGTAAGACTCTCAAAACTGACATGATTAAAAATATTCTTTTAATATGACTTTTGTACATCTTATAAAGGAATGTCAATACAAAAAATATGCAATGAATATGCAAGTTCTTTAAAAATAGTTATTAACACTGCAGATCACAAAATAATAATGTTGTCTACTCATAACAGTCATTTTTAGTGAGACTCTCAAAACTGACATGATTGAAAATATTTTTTTTAATTAATTTGACTTATGCACATATGCACATTTTATTAAGGAATGTCAATACAAGAAATATGCATATTATCCATAAACGAAACACATATTGTATTATCTTCCATCTATTTTCCCTACTTTCATAGAAGATGGCAAAATATGTTATGTTAATAAATTGAAAATAATTTATTCCAAGCATTATTTTTTCTATCCTATCCACTTGATATCATAAATCCATATCATAAGCTACAACAAGAGCATTCATATTACAGATTTTGTTCAAATTTGGATTTGATATGGTGGTTACAACTTCAAATAGCTCTCCTGTAAAATTAATAAAAGTCAACATATCAAGTTATGGCTTCTAACCACAGTTAAATTGTATAGAATTTATAAAGCTTAATTTTTGAATAGAGTTAGTCATGTGAGACGAACGCATTTTTCCCAAGATATAAGAGTGTAAGCAAAACTTACAACTACACTCACCCCTTTAGAACAAGGGGTGGATGTTCAAAAATGTTCACTCCCCCTTCAACTGTTTCAACACTTTTCGTGGGGAAATGCGTAAACATGTGAAATTATACAAAATAGAAAAGAATGATTTAAACTCATTACAATGATTTAAACTCTATAAACTCATAATCGGCTTGGATTTTGTCGTAAACCAGAAGGCTTGACAAACCCCATACATAACAGTTTCTTTTTTAAGAGAGAATAAATTTCAATTTTAAACCTAAAGCTGATCAGACAGTTTTTGGTCTCCAGCCAGCTGGTGGGAATAGCTTTTCATTTTTCCTGAATAAGTTTCCTCCACACTCCTTCCCATCGCCTACCTATGGAGACACACAGACCTGACCAGTAGCTAGACATCCCTTTAGTTTTCCATTCAGACCATGGCAAGATAGGACGGAGCATCAACTGTATATGAGTATCGTTACAATTTCAAATTATTTTAGTTTCTAGAAATTCCAAATTAATTATGTCTTCAATCCTGTTCTTAAACTGTCATATAACTTTCTAAGTAGATATAAAATGGGGAGTCTGGGACAACATGCGCTAGACTTCCCCACCTAACCTAACCTAATCTAACAAACCTAACCTAACCTAACTTAACCTAACCAAGATCCAAAGTCAAGGCCAAAGTCAAGGTCAAGGTAAAAACTTAAAAAAAATTGAAAAAAATAGAATTTAATAATGAAAAATCAAAGATAAAAAAAATTATAATGAAAAATCAAAGATAAATAAGAATAAATCAGAAGGCCTCCCACCCACTCTGGAGTGTATATAGTGTTCACAACAGTGGGGGGACCATCAGTGTTCAGTTAAGAGCTATAGAAGACACATCTCCCCCTGTTCAGTTCTAGGACCCAGCATTCCAGCACATTGCAGCACAGCCACACACTTCTCTTTGCGAAAAAGTATCCTAGGACACACCGCCACCATTTTGATCTTCAATAAAATAGTATATGTTCAATTAAAGTAGCAATGAATTACTAATTTCCATTCCTCAAATCCTCTTTACCCACATTCAGTAATGTAAGAAGAAGTGATCATTCTATAGAATATACAAGGAGCTTGAATATTCAAACAGTAATGAGATATCCTCTGCAGTGTGATGGGTAGCATGTATGCTTTCAAGAGTCTCAGATATGAATTCTAGAGTGTGATCAAATCATTGTGTCACAAGGGATATATTTTCCCAGTTATATTTCCCAGAACAGCATCCAATAGTATTCAGTCAGTCACTGCTCAGTCAGTGTTCAGTCACTGTTCAGTCACTGTTCAGTCAGTGTTCACTTACAGCTCACTAGAAGCTGCAATGAGCTTGGATATAGTTATTAAAGTATACATCATAAACAACAAGTAAATAAAGAACAAAACATAACAACAACAAACATATACAACATAAACAACAACCATGGTATAGTGGTTAGCACTTCTGCTCTCCATTCTAGAGGACTCAGGTTTGAATTATTCATAAGGACCTGGGTTTGAATCTTCATTATATATATAGGGATGTAGGATGTTTGTTTAAGGAATGTAGGTAGGTAGAGTGTAGGTGGAATTGTTTGTAAACCATTACACCACAATGGAAATCTTTTGTTGAGATAACTTTTTCCAATAGAACAACTATGACTCAACAGGAAAGTTTTCATGTTTCAACTGGTCTGTATGACATCATAATGTACTTATAGCCAAGTGATAAGGAAGTTGTTGAATAATAACGAAAATGTGCAAGTATATAGTATTTATTAACAAATCTCAATTATTATTGAAAAGAATATACAAATGAAACAGCTTCTTTCCTCTTGTATAACCATCGGTCCTATGATACCTCTCAGCTGATGACCAAACAGAGAAAAGTGGTGGTGGGGATAACTTTTCCTATTTCAACAGGTCTATGATGATGTCACCCCATCATGACTCACTTCTCGATTCCTCTTTATCATTAGTGATGTAGGAAGAAGTATCTTATTCAATATAATTTGAGTCTTCAAATATAAATCCTCTATGGTGTAGTGGTTAGCATGTCAGCTTTCTAAGTCAGAGGTTCCAGGTTCAAATCCAAAGCGGTAAAGGTAAGTATCAACAGAACCAGAGGATATATATATTTTTTTTGTATGTAGAAGTCTGAACACTTCACTAGTGGGTAGAGAAGAGAAAACGATATTTTTATTCTTCCCATATGCATTTATTTCCCATTATAAAACAGAATATATATATTAGTCATTGATAATCCTCTTCTATATTTGGTGGTCTTATGATAGACCTCTGCTGACCTTTCCTCTCGTTCTGAAATACTGCATACTCCATCAGTTTATACAGTATCCGGAAAAGCAGCACTGTAGATAGATATTAGTAGAGCAGGGTCTCCTGAACAGCCCTCAGTAACTCTGAATCTCTTCACACGTCCATCATCTCTGCAGTATGAGAATCCTGCAAAGGTTACCTTTCTGTTGTTGCTGATAAGAGTTAGACTCTTGTCACCACATTCAAATTCACACAAATACTTTCAGAATGAATGATCACCAAAGATCAATTCAATCTTGACATCCTTATTTTGCCAATTATAGACAATATCCAAATTTACAACAGCTACTTCACTATACTTGAGACTGTAGATAGTATCCAAAGGTACTCGTTGGCTATTGCAAAACAGAACATAACCTTCAAAGTATGACATTGTCAACAGTTAGCAATTGACTGATGTTCAAGAGACAAACGTCTCCACTTATATATAGCCTATAATGATGGTGGTGGGGGTAAAAGTGAATGATGAAACAGTAAATTGAATCAAATGATTATTTATTGACATAAGAAGGTTACGACAATAGTTATTTGTGCAACTAGTGCGCAAAGTGACAGTTTGCTGCATCGAAAGAAACGTTTACGCCCGAGCCGTAGGCGAGGGCGGAATGGTTTCTTGAGTGCAGCAAACGAACTTTGCGCACGTATTTCACATTAAATTTTTCCTACAGTTACCATTGAATATGAAAAGTGGGTAATTATGGGTAAAATTGCCTGAATAATGTAGTAGTGTTTGAATGGCGGGGGGCAGCTGTGTGGTGTGTGCTGTGGTGGCACTGTGCTGTCGTTGTCCTTGGTTATAATATCTACTTAATAAATAGCGCGTTGTGCTTCGTTGCACCTCTGCTCACTATAGCAGCCCACTCACTGTTACCAACTTAATTTTGATTTTGCTGCACTGGTGCTCCATATAACCTACTAACTATTTTGCGTTGTCATGCTGCAAATCTGGAGTACGCAAAGTACTCACTTTGCGCACTAGTGCGGAAAAGTGATTCTTTGCAGCCTGCAATCAGTGCACAAATGGTCACTTTTCAGGGCATCTGTAGGAAAAAATATATATCTTCAAGCATTGTATCACTCAACGCTCCAAATGAGAATGAGCTGCATAATCCAGATCATGAGTATTTCATATTCTCTCTATGCTGACTGTACTAGACCAGTCAATGGTTGGTACTCTTTGATCATTTCATGAATCATTAGGCAGTAGGCTCGTGTATTGGCAGGTATGTTGTTTGTAGCTTCAAACTCAATCCTCACATCAACACTTCCAGTTTTGAGTGATTCATTTTGGTGGGAGCAATCGAAAGCAAACACTATTAATTATCAGTGCTTATAGCTCCTGTCTCAAGCAGAGGTTCAGATGAGTGAGCATTATCATGATTATAGACTCCATTGAAAGCTGCAAACATGTTTTAGACAAGATTATCATCACCATCAATGCTCTCATATGGGTAGTATTTGTTGTTTAAAAACACTCAAATATCCTTCATACTACACTTGTCAAATTTTGAACTATTATCTGATGCTACACCTCGTCTTGCAGTCTGCAGGCCAACTACAATGTAGCGTGGCTTCTCATGCTGAGTTGTTGACTTGACATTCCATGTAAGTTTTGTAGTTTGTGGCAAGGTTTGGTACTCATACAATTCCCAATGTTGAAATGGTATACTGATTGGTGTGTCATTCTGCACAATCTGTAGCAGACACGCATTCTCAC
This sequence comes from Nilaparvata lugens, assembly GCF_014356525.2. Classification (NCBI taxonomy): domain Eukaryota; kingdom Metazoa; phylum Arthropoda; class Insecta; order Hemiptera; family Delphacidae; genus Nilaparvata; species Nilaparvata lugens. The sequence continues at coordinate 79,378,956 of NC_052518.1, read as the reverse complement.
ATCATCAGCCACTTCTAAATATGGCATTCTCCACAAAAGCTTTGTGATTGTAATATTAGCACCAGTAACACTGACACAGTCATTGAAATTAGGGCTACATCTCAACACCAGCTCTTTTTTCACATTCAACAGAATCTGTCTATAGTCTTCAGCAAAGCCCAGCAGGTATCGTAGAGGCACATCCATTTTTGTACCATCTGCAGCAAAATTGGCAGAACCAGTTGTTGAGCTAAACTTGTAGCCGGCCGCTTCCATCTTGCTGCATTCATCTTGCTCAAATGTCATAGCATTATTCATCAGACTGGTGATACCCAGATTACATATGCTGTCCACCTCCACACCATTGATTTTATAACATATCTCTGAAAACAGATTGGCAAAGAATCCAGACACACACAGTGTTCCAGCCACAGCAGCGTCGGCAGCTCCAAGCACTGTATACTCCAGATGTGGATAGCTCTTGAATGGCAGTGTGTGAATGTCCTGTTGCTGGATTGGTATCCTCAATTCATCACTGGCATTGAAGCTTGCGGTATAGGGGGCATGAGAGTGGTACTTATAGCCTATGATACTGGTGTCCAATGAAGGACCATTCCTTGTCACATACAAAACTCTCATTGCTAATGTTGTTTTACTTCACAGCCTCTTTCCTTCAGATAGTTAATGCTCTTTGATGTTAATCTTACAGAGGTTGAATGTCGAATGACATGTTTTGCTTTTGCACTCCTCTTATCTATTTTTCTAGGTTCTGGACTGCCCTCCATGGGAGACCTTGCCGCCTCCACATCCAATCCCTGATTCTACTTCGAGAATAATAGCACCACCTCACTTACCCTGTCTCAAATGCAGAGTAATATTAATCTTCTCACCTCTATCATTTATCAGATGTTTGTTCTCATCAACAACCTCCAATGTAATGTTACCAATCTGCTTGATGTCCACAGGTGAATAGATTACATTCTGCACAGTTACAATCATTTTATACCCTAGATCAACATCTGGGTAAAACTTGTAGATCACATGATCCTTGACCCCATTCGAATAGAATCCACCTACAATGTTACACTTTATACGCAGTACATTAGGTCTATAGATTTGTACTGTAAAATCACCCTTAGCCTCCTTATTGGCTTCTACAACTTGTTATCACTGAATCCAAACATCCTATTGAATTAGCTGGACTGAAATCTAACTTGGCATTGCTCAGAACTGAACATTTTAAGGTTGATGGATCAACAGCCAATGAGAACTGTATGCCTTGGTTATGTAATGTAGCTCTAAGCAGAGTTGCAATAGTTTGAAATTCAAAACTGCCCTCTGGTAATGATATATGCTGGAGATCTGACCCAAATTCAGCACTTGTATCCAGCATCACCTTGGATGCAATATCCTCTTTTTTCTCCTCTTCTTCTTCCACTCCAATCTTCCATCTATTACCTCTGGTTCCAACATTACATACATAACCATACCAATAATTTGTCATATTTGAATTGTCAACTGATGTTAGCTCCTGATGTGTCAGTGCCAGGTCAGTTGTAGCTGATTTCTTCACAATATAACTTGACAGTTTTGGCTCATAGTAGTGCAGTGTATTATTGTAGCCCGCCTCAACATTTGGTATTGAATTACAGCTGGTGAAGCTGATGAGACCAATCTCCCATTCACCAGTTCTTGTATCGAGAGGTGGGTAAAAGTCACTTTTCAATACAGATGTATTACCTCCAAAGCAGAGCATCATGGTCTTGACTGCTCAGTGTACTATTGCACAATGATATGCAATATGTTCTTACTCAGTATATGTATAGATGGGAATACAATGGGAAATAATAATACATGTTTTTTATAGATTATAATCATTTATTTTTATCAATCAAAAATTTCAAACTCAAATGTCCACAAATAAGAAAATAGAGATCTTCCTTCTTTCATTCATAGTTATATTCAATCCTTGCTGCCGGTGCTAGACCTCGATGCATGTAGTCAATAAACTCCTGCTGTGGTCTCAGGTTGCCGAATCTGTCAAAATAGTGGATGACATCATCCTTCTTCACAAGCACACCCATTTTGTAACGGCAACAGTACTGTTGTCAAGATTAATGATACCGCATTCTTGTCTCAATGGTCCTGCAGCTGGTAGAGCATCCCGCATAAACACATCTCAGAATCGTTTTAGCTTTAGACGACACACATACTTGTAGAGATCTGCGTTGGTGAGTGCTCGGTCAGGCAGAGCAATCATCATCTTCTGCATCGACAATCGCGGCATGCTCCATTTCTCGTCCTCTGATGACATCTCAGATAAAGACCTCTACCTTTCTTGGATGATGTCTGCTGATGTCTCAGATAAAGTCCTCCACCTTTCTTCGATGATGTGTGCTGACATTTCCTGGAATTCTTCTTACAACTTCTTGCTCCTCCACCAAACTTTGCTTTGGCCTCCATGATGTTGGTGACTGCTAGTGCTGCTGCCCTCTCTGCCAATCCCAAGTCCGAAGATGTTGCTACACTCCAAGCTTGCTCTGCCAAGATGTTGTCAGCTACTGCTCTGCTTGCTGTATCACCACTCTTGGAATAGGTAATATTGTGCTCCTTGCAGGCTTGATCAAGTTTGTTGATTCCTGGATCACCTCTTGCTAATCGCTTTGCAAGTTTTGTTCCTGGCCCGCAGTTCTGATAGCCGGGGATATGCAGTTCAACTGGTAGAATGTCAATTGCCTTATTAACTATCACACCAGTTACGTTCTTTATAGCTGACAAAACTCCTCTTCATGATACCTCTTTCTCTCTGCAGATCGCCATCTAATGCTGCTCAGACGGGTTGTCAATTGGTTTTATACATTCAGGTGACTGATGAAGCAAGACCTAAAAGTCTGATCATCTCAGTTTTCAAACTAGTGTGGTCTCAACCTCCTGCTCTCTTCAACATGTTCTGTGAATAAGGTATACTGAATATAGCATTGATATATTTCTCAACGACTTCAATGATAAGCTCTCAGAATTTTTTCCATCCAAGTCTTCAATTGGATCTCGCATATCTGTCAGGAAAGAGTTATTTAGACTTGTAGATGATTGGCTGTCATAGAGACTTTTGAACTTTGGCAGCCATGACCAAATAAGATCTTTGCATGTGATCAGATTTATAGTGTCACTATTATTTCAAGGATTTGCCACATCAATCACCCGCCTGTGGTGAGTGTTGATATTACCCAAAGTATCCATAATTCTTCCACCTATAGGTGCCATTGTATATGGAAAGCAGTGTGTGGTAGAAACACTCTCAACTGTATGTCAGGTTGCAGTAACAGCCTTCCTCTTATATTACAACTAGTGTGCAGGCTTGCCAACTATGTAACCACCTTCCACCAACTCTTCTAGAATGGAATTGATTTCATTCTCATGTTCAGTGTTGCCAACTGCTCTAGATTGGTCCAACAGTCTCAACCTGTCTACAAGTTCAATAGGATCATTGTAGTAGATGTATTTGATTTTAGTAGCATTGTTTGCAACCATATTAAATGGTGTCACCAGTCCTCTCCCACTATGCTTGTCATTCTTTATCAGTGGGTGAATATTGTCTTCTTGTACTTGGCATCATTGGAGTTTATAATACATTCAACTGGGTCATAATTTTTTCTATACAAATTGGTCACATACAGAATGTGTTTGTATGCATTTGAGTCAGGTGACTCACAAGTTGATTGTTGGGCATCTTTTTAAAAATCAGCTCACATAGTCCAGGTGTTGCATCAAAAATCATTTTATGTTCTTCATCTGCAGGGTCAGTCAGTTCAATCTTTGAGCCATCACTTCCAAAGGTTAAATGCCTACTACCCAAATAGTACTTGTTCCTAACTATTCTTGGTCCAAATTTAGTATCTGCACCACTATCATTCAGCATTGCTCCATAAACATATGGACCCACTTTGGTTCTACTCAATCCACTTTGAGTATAAATGTTGTACATTCCCTTAGGACTGCTGTTATTCAACACTTCCTCAATATCCTCCTCCTCCTCATCATTCCAAGTCCCAGCCTCGGAAAATAATTTTCTTGAAACTGCTGAAGTACTTGAAGCCGAAGTGGAGCCTGCTGCTTCTCCAAATGATTCATAGGTTGGTGACCCCTCCTCCTCCTGCTCCTCAACAACATCTAGTTGTGGTTGTAATGGACATTGAACATGCCTGGGTCAGATTGGAGATGTTGGTGGTGTAGGCAGTATAAGCCGATGTTGTTCTGCTAATGTTTGAGCCAGTGGCTGTTGCTGAGCTGGAGGTGCTTGTTGCTGAGCTGGAGGTGGTTGCTGCTGGGCTGCAGGAATCTGAAGAGTCTCAATAATTTTTCCCAGTGGTTCAGTTAGCGGTTTGAAATGTTTTGCATGTTGCTCCTCTGTCAATTCTCTTCCAAGTGTGAGCTCCTTATGCTTTCTCTTGATGTTAAGTCTTAGCTTTGCAATCTCCTTGATGGTAGGAGCTACCTCCTCCAATGTCTTCTGACAAGGTCAAACCATCCTGCTTGCCTCACAATAACAGACTGATCCTCTACTAGGCTCACACCTCAACTAAATAGGTGTAGCACACAGCATTCTTTCCTGATGAGCGGTCAATGACAAGGAATGCATGTGCAGCTGATGACCAAACCTTGTTATACATGTCCTTGAACTGATCAAAGGTCATATCGGCTCTGACATGGTCTCTATACAGATGCTTCAAGTTCAGCTTATCCTGTTCAAACATGATTAGAAAACTTGCATTGTCATGAATCAGCTGTTTTGGAATGCAGCTATAGGTCTATGCCAGATAAAAAGGGTATGTGCCACCTTAGTCCTCTGACACACCCAGAACCTGACAGGAGTGAACAGCGACTATCTCATCCATCAACACCGTACGCCAATGACAGGGAAAGACTGTTTTGAAAGAGTCTTGAATTGGCGTGTGCGTTAGGCACTAAAACCGGACACTTTTACATTCATACATAAACAACAAAGTCAGACACATCGAATCTCTGACACTTTCAAAACAACACGGTTAGGTTACACTTCTTGGATGGACTGTACTAAGCAGAGCTGTCTTCTTTTATTCAAACAATGGTCATTGTTTGATGAACCCCCGTGTAGGCTATTCTTAACAAGACCATTGACAATTTATTTCTGAAACCTATCACTCATTTCTATCTCTCTTAGTAGTTATTATGACTAATCTTGTAACTGTATAATTCGTTATATATCATTCCTATTTTGTGCAGTTGGCTCTCTTATTATTTGGAGCATAAATAATAGAGCTGTTAGTGAATTTCTTGACACAAAACAAAAATAACTTCACTTCATAGTTAAATTATCAAGACTAGTGAGTACACTGAAACCTCTCAATAACTCTATAATTCATAGTATTGCCATCAAAAACACTGTAATTAGTATTCCCATAAAGATAAATACTCTAATATGCCATTGTAACACTGATAACTCCAGTTATGAGCTTATTGAAAGCTCTATTGATTCACATATAATAATATTACTAGAGACACCCTGGGTTGAAGAAGTCACTCATGACAGGTATTGATCTCTGAAATCTTCCACAAGTATGTCAAATTAATATTTATAACAATATTTTCTAATATACAATCATAGAGGCTATATTATGAATTAATTATGGGTAATGATGGGATCAGTAGAATTTCGTAGGGTTATACAGTTCAATTCACTTCAAATTATACATCTAGTTATTCAGTTTCTCGAGCTTAATTCAATAGTGAAATTATATTTTTGATTAACTCACACTCTTTTTATTCATCTTGAAAAAACCTTCCTAAATCTTCAGTTCACCTTCTCGCCTATAAAAGTGTAAATCCACCTAACGGTACACGATGGTTCGACCGAATAGAGGCACACCGAAGAATGAGATCAATGCTCCGAAGCCAGCTATTTCTGGAGCATTGTCCGAAGAGACCCTCCTCATTATTCGACAGCAAATCGAAGAGTCTGTCCACAGTGCTGTATCAATGGCTGTGAAATCTATTTTCGAGGAACTTCAGGCATCGAAGGAGGAGAACAAACAGCTGCACGATAGAATTCGTGAGCTGGAGGTGTCTTGTCACCTGAAGGTCGACGACCTCGAGCAATATGGGCGCCGACATTCTATACGTATTTTTGGGATCCCGGAGAGTGACAAGGAAGACACAGACCTGCTGGCGCTCGATGTCTTTAACAAGAAGCTGAACGTGCCCGTGACTTTGGCGGATGTCAACCGCTCGCATCGTGTTGGAAGGCATCAACCACCTCAACAAGGGCAAGCTAAACCCAAGGACCGACCCATCATAGTTCGACTCTGCAGCTACCGGACCAGGAAGATGATCTTCGTCGCTAAGAGGAAGCTGAAGGGTTCCGGCGTCACCATTCGCGAGGATCTTGAGGCACTCCGCAGTCAGATCTTGAGGCACTCCGCAGTCAGATCTGACTGCGGAGTGCCTCAAGATCCTCAACGCTGCGGCCGACCGTCATGGGCATAGGAATGTCTGGTCATCGGACGGGAGGATCAAGATCTCTATCGGCGAGGGAGGATCCAAGAGGGTCCACACAGTCGAGAGGATGACCGACCTTCAAAAAATAAAGGTAAATTAAATCATTTCAGGATTCGATTACTAAGGTGCCCTTCACTACAAAAATAGGAAATTCGTATTAAAACATTTTACAATAGATATACCTTGGCATTTTTCATGAGCTGGCTTTCTGTTCTATAAATGAATCTTTCCACTGCTATTTATGATTATGTATGAGGCAATTATTTCAAACTAAGGAGATCCACATTTGTTAATACTGATTAATAATTTATCTTGATATTAATTCCCAAAACTACGTTCAATGCATCAACTACTATACTCCAGAGGGTACTTAGAGAATCATTATCTCTATTCTCACTAATAATTATTACATCTCTTACCAAAATTATTTCCATAATTAATAATTTTCGAAATGCTGAATTTCAAATAAATTGGATGATTAACATACGTTATAGATATGGATGTAATCTATAGGTAAAGATAGTAATCTCTTCTATATTAGGTGTACATAATGATATCTCCTACTGTTGCCACAGCTCGAGCAATAGAAGCAAATGTGTGAAGAATTATTGATAGAACGGAGGGGTGGGTAGTCTGTTCATATGCTTATATAGGGGCTGTGTTTCATTTAATGTTATCTTAGACATTTATCACTAAAATATTACAGTTCTCAATTTACTACTTTTATTGTTATTGCAACTCCCAATAGTTAATTATACTTCTAATACTATATAATATTTTTCACACTTCACCATTCAATCCTATTTAAAACTCATCTAAAATAATCTAGCACTTTCTCCATCGTCTCCTCTACTTCTTATTTTTCTTTCTAATTTCTCTTCTTGATCTTATATTTATAATGATTACTTGAATATTGTTGTTTGTGATGATGATTATTATTCTTTTCTATTCTTCTTCTTCTTCATCTTCTTCTTCTTCTTCTTCTTCTTCTTCTTCTTCTTCTTCTCTTTCTTTTTCTTTTCTTCTTCTTTTCTTCTTCTTCTTCTCTCCTTGATTAATTCAAGATCACAATACGATGTTCTATTTCTTATTCTATAGTTCAGTTTCATAAGTTCTTCTCAATTTGTGCACATTCCTTCTTTCTCTTCTTTTCTTCCCCATTGTTATCATTATTTTCCCTGTGATTTTTTCACTAGCTCTCCAGCATGTTCAAATGTTTATTTCTCTTTCTATATCTATTTATCTTCCTACCTTTTCTCTTTCCATCTGATTACCTTCTACTAGTATCCATATATTATATTATAATATCCATATATTTATCCATATAATATTCGATTCTTTCCCACATTGGATCATACTATTCCTCTTCAATTTTATGGGGATATTATTCATTATCAGTTGTATTATGTATCTTTTCTCAATTGATAACTTTCTTCAAAGATTTTTCGTTTTTCTGCTGGCTTTTTCTTCTCTTTTTCAGTTTTTACTGGATCCCATTTCGCTCTATCTCCACCATGAACACGATCTTCCACTACTAGATTCCATCTCTCTCTATCTCCACTTGGACTCGATTTTCCACCACTGGATTCCATCTCTCTCTGTCTCCACTTGGACTCGATCTCCCACTACTGGATTCCTTCTCGCTTACCTCCACTTGGACCCGATTCTTCCACTACTGGATACCTACTCACTCTATCTCCACTTGGACCAGATCTCCCACTACCAGTTCTTCCTCAATCTTTGTCTTATTCACCATTAGGATTATTCATCACCGGAACTCCACACATCTACATCTTATTGTGTTTAGTAAATTTTGTTTTGAACTAGTGCTTTAAATAGTGAAGGGAGTCGAACTGTCAAGGCATGCTGAATGCACTCGAATCAAGAGACTTTTTCATTTAGGTTAAGTTTTATCAGTTTCATCCCCATTTTCCCCGTCATGTGTCGTTCTGAGGTCGGTTCACGATTGGTCTGCTGCTTCCATGATGCCTCTCACTGACACGTCAGCTCGCTCGCCCTCAAGTAGGTATGATTATTTCAATAATAGTAATAATGACGCAGGTAAGTTTCTAGCAAATAAGCTCCACTCTTTCAAAAAACTTTTCAAGGCTGCTCACCTTAACGTACAATCCCTCAGTTGCCACATTGATGAACTCAGAGCAATCTTCCGTTTTCAGGACTTCAATATAATCGGAATTTCCGAATCATTTTTGAAGCCTAGTATTCCATCAAATTTTGTTGCATTGCCTGGATATAATCTTTTCCGGAATGATAGATTAAATAGAGCTTGTGGGGGTGTAGCAATTTATGTGAAAGAAGGTATCAAAACAAAAGTTTTAATCACATCTAAACAAGAGTATTGTTCCAGACCAGAGTTTATGCTACTTGAATTATTCTTATCTAGTACTGATAAATTACTCGTTGGTATCTGTTATCGCCCACCAAAAATAGGTCATTTCACAGATTTCGAAAGTGCCTTGCTTTCTCTTATGCCTTGTTATAACCGTATACTAGTTATGGGGGATATGAACACCGACTTGAACATGACAAATCGTAACTTTGACTACTTCCAACTGACTACAATTTTCCAATGCCTAAACATGACTATTTTACCTCTCGATCCAACTCATCATACTAATGAATCAGACACACTCATTGACCTTCTCATTGTTAGTGATCCCAATGAGGTTGTTCAAGCAGGCCAAATCTCAGTCCCAGCTATTTCTAGACATGATTTGATCTACTGTGTACTTTCTCATAAGATGCCCAAGCCAGAACAGAAAATTATCACTTATAGAGACTTCAAAAACTTTGATGAAGCCGCCTTCCTGACTGATGTGGCTCAGACTCCATGGCATCAAATTGAAGCATTACCCTCAGTTGATGACATGGTCAAGACTTTCGAGAATTGGACTTTGACTTTGTATGACAAACATGCACCTTATGTGACAAGGAGGATTAATAGAAAACGACGAGTACCGTGGATGACTGAAGACATACTTAAGATGATGGGACGTAGAGACAAAGCACATAGAAAATTTAAAAAGACATTTGACTTGGACAGTTTGATAGAGTATAGGAGCCTTAGAAATAGGGTTGAACAGGAATTACGGAACTCAAAGATTAGGTACTTGAATTCGTTTATGACAAACAATAGATAAGACTCTAAATCACTTTGGCAGGGAATAAAAGAATTCGGGCTTGGCAAAGAGAAATCGAATCCACAAATTGACTTACCATTGAATAATATAAATGACCATTTCGTTTCACACTCTAACCAACGCGACGAAGTTGTCATTGCTAATCACATTGATGATCTTGAAGAGCAGGTTAAAAATTTAGGCATTATTATGAATAATACTCTTGACTGGTCAGAACAAGTGAACAAAACTTGTAAAAAGGTATTCTCAGCCATGCATGCATTGAAGAAAATGCACGATATCCTCCCTAGAAACATTAAATTATTATTGGTTCAATCTCTCATCTTCCCACATTTAATGTATTGTAATTCTGTTCTTAACGATATGCAAGTCACTCTGAATGATAAACTACAGCGTTGCCAAAATTATTGTCTACGTTTCGTCTACTCTCTCCAACGCCATGATCATATCACCCCAGCCCACATTGCTAGTTCAACATTAAAGCTTCCCGATCAGAGGCTTTTTCGAATAGTCAAGCTTGTTAGAGATATCTTGATATACGGTAATCCGAACTATTTTAAAGATGATTTCAAATTTGTCTCTGAAGGTAGGAGGATAGATGCTTCACATACTAGAACCGGAGAAAGTACTTTAAGGATACCCAATCATCGAACTACTATTTTCACAAAATCCTTCTTAGTCAGTGCCTGTCGTGCATGGAATGCACTTCCTGTTTCTATCAGGTCCATCGAGAGCCGAGCGAGCTTCATCCTAACTTTAAAAAAACATCTTTTGGAACAAATGACTGAAACTGTCCGGCCCTAGAACGATCACATGACATCCATCCCCCACCCATCCCACAAATACAAACCTTTAAACCATGTTATAGAACGAATTGTATATATATATATATATATTATATAAACTCATGTTATTTCAATTATCCACTGCATAATGCTGTATATTACTGAAAGTTGATAACCCTGATCTACTTTCAGCCTACTTCATTTTATTAATCAATTATTTGATCTTATCTACCTATATAATTATTTTACTCTATCAATTTTCTGTTTTTTTTTCTCTTTAATATTCATATTGATTAAAACTTTTACAATATTTCCATTAATAAATAAATCCTTAGTTTAAATAACAAAATTAACGTTTTGGTAGAGAGTTAGTGGGGAGGATATTTTTAATATTCTTTCCGAAGAATGGACATTGATATGTCCAAAGCTCCGCCAATTTATGTAGATGCATAACAATATGATTATTATCTATAGTTATTATATTACAAACTGCTTTTTCATATCATATACAGTTCAATAATTATTTTCTTAGTCTATATTATGTAAATTCATCTATAATTTTGCTGTATTGTAAGCTATTGTATATAAGTGTATAAGCCAGTATATATTGTAATCTACATAAATAAAGTATTCAATCAATCAATCAATCAATCAATCAATCAATCAGTATCCATGATACAATTTTTTCGTATTTTGTTCTATCAGCCACGATATTGCAGAGCCTGATATATAATATATATATATTGATATTGCAGATTCGTCACCCACCAAAATTTGTATTCCATGCTTGTCCCGTAGGCTTCAAATTATAGAGGTTCTACTGTGTTGAATGTAGTCTACTGGAGGGTGAATATACTAGAACATTGAGTATTTTGAAGATAATAGTTTTTTTTAGTATTGTTTTTCATTTTGAATTTCCTTTTAATTGAAAACCAGCAATAGACCTTTGAAACAATATTGGTCTTTTTATATCCCCTAAAAACTATCTGATTGTTATAAGCTAATCTAAGTATGTGCTTCCTCAACATAGAAATACCCTTTTCTTGGAATATGGGGATGTAGAGGCATATTTATATAAGATAGAGTTCCTGGAAGATTGGATATGTGAGCATGTTGTCAATGGAAATGAGTAGAATACTATACAAAAACTTTGAAAAGTATAATAAAGTTGAATGAAATCAGCTTCAATTATTGTATGGTAATTGTATGGCAAGATTACAATACTTATGAACTCTACTTAGAAATCCTATTATATTTAGCGAGTAATTTCTGTATATATTTTTATATTTATCTGGTTATTTTTATATCTGGTTATTTATGTCCAATGGATCTCGAAAACGGCTCTCATGATTTTCACGAAATTTGGAATATAGTAGGTTTATGATATAAAAATTTGATTGCACTAGGTCTCATCCCTGGTAAAACTCGCTGAAGAACATTGAAAGGATCATTCATCCTTGGAAAAAAAGCTGAGATTTCCGTCGTCTGTGGATAATAAAGTGAGTGAGCAAGTGCATTTGTGGAAAATCAAAATATCTCATCCCAAAAATTCATAAACTGACGTATAGCCAGCTGTAAAATATAGACACGACCTCAAAATCAAAATTCAGGGAAGAAACAATTTTGGGCTGTGCCTGTTAGTCCTTCCCCAATCATTTTGTTCTGTTTATCAATAAATAAAATGATAACAAGCAAAGCTTGGTGCCCTGATATTGGATTGTGAAACAAGATAATTGTACTGGAATGTATTGAGTAGTTCTGTGAACAGTGGACCTCATGCAGTTTTCTCATCCACAAGTATCCAATGTCACCTGTTTGAAAAGAAACTCAGTTCACGTTTGAATTTGTATTCCATATGATATAATTCATCTAGTTTTGTGATAATCTTTCTATCTGATGAGAATTATTTTTCACAATAAAAAATATCATAATCTCTTCAGCATTATTAAGTTCATTTGATTATTTTTAATCAACTATTAAATTAGTTTTTCTCAAAAGTGAGAATATTGATAATGATGGGCATGCATAATAATACCAATATCAGGGCACCGAGCTTCACTTGTTATTTATTTATAAACTATTGACAAAAAGAACACAATTCTTAAAAATGATTGGGGAAGGACTATCAGGCATAGCCCAAAACTGTTTCATCCCCGAATTTTTATTCATACATTTTTTTTTTTTGTATACTATAAATAGTCCAGGAAGTAGGCTATGTTACATACACTTCCATTGAGGTTCAATTTTCAGTCCAAAAATTTAAAAACAGAAAAGGTCTAATTTAGATTATTTACAAACAAATTGAATAACAAAATAACACTCACCAATCACTTAAAATTGTCAAATAATGAATAACTTTTAAAATTATGATATACTCTAGTTTGGATTGATTATCATGTCATGTCAACAAATCAGATTATTTTGATCAAGTCGATTAAAATTTCTAGATAATATTTCTCTCCGATTGATTACACAGCAGGTAATAATTCTGTCTCTCTCCCACACATGCATCTTCTGTTCCGACAGACAACAAAATTATCAGTAGAGGCATTCTGAGACTTTAAGGAAGCTTTTTTGCTCAAAATCCTCCTCCCCCTCACACCGCTCTCACACCCCACCCTCTCTCTTTCTCACCCACTCGCCCAGTGAGGACGAGGGGGATGAAGAAGGAGAGAGAGATATCTCTCTCTCAAATGGATTTTCCCTTCCCCTTCCCATGTATAGATGAGGGGGGTGGATATCGAGTAAGGGAAAAAATAATTTCCCTTTGAGGGAAAAATTCCCTCTCTCTCTCTCTCTCTCTCTCTCTCTCTACATCTAATGCTAGACTGTCAGATTAAAGTGAATTGAGAAATTCCCTATCTCTCTCTTTCTCTCTCTCTACATCTAATGCTAAACTGTCAGATTAGAGTGAATTGAGAAATTCCCTATCTCTCTCTCTCTCTCTCTCTCTCTCTCTCTCTCCATCTAATGCTATACTGACAGATTAAAGTGAATTAAGAAATTCTATATATATATCTATTGCTTAATAATCCATTGCTATACTGTCAGATTAAAGTGAATCCTTATCTCTACAATAATCCAAGTTCTATAATATCTATATTATGCTTGGTTTCCAACTGACAGTCAAGAGTTCAATCAAACTGTTTATCAATATCATGCATGTGTAAAAAATTGAGCTCTCATGCCGTACAAGCATCCCAGTCGTTAAAGTTGTTAAAGTGTTTTCTCTGACAATATGTAAGTATGATTGGAATGAGCTAGCATATCTAAAAATACTTACATATTCTCAGACCTATTTCACTTGGGGCGGGCTATCTTAATACTCAACATCTTTAGTTACCATGAAACTGTCTTAAGAATATGCAATTCCCACTCACATTCAATTCCCATGAACGAGAATTAAAACTTCTGATGTTATCCTCATTCAAAACTACTGAATATTCTGTTGGTAACTTGATAGTATGTTTAAAGTCACCTTCACTATCAATATCAATAATTTTAAGGTGAATTTCGCCATTATTGGCAAATGTTACCTTTGTTACTACGAACCAATCAAAAGGATAAAATTCATAACTCCAATCAGCTAGTGGATTTGCTTCTACAGAGAACTTATTGAAACTTCTCTAATCAAAATAGTGAGACATTGTGAACTTGTCAGCTCGACTGTTTAGAGTGAAGTGACGCACGCGCTACGTGCTCTCTTGTTGAATGTTTCCCCAGAGAAATGACATGTGTGCTACACCCCCTGTGGGTGAATGTTTCCCCCTTCCCAAATTCTATAGATAAGATTGTACGCCTTCATATAACTCCTACATAGAACTGTTACATTCAATCATAGATGCATGAAAAAATGTATAGTCTGATTTATCATCTTGAAGTAGCATGTGTTTGTGTTAGCAAGAAAACCATTAAAGTTCACTGTACTTCAAATTTCTCCCTCATATGCCAAGTGTTATCCTTTCACAAGATTTTATGTTTTCGGAGACAATACAAAGCCTTTATATTGGGCTAGGCCCATTTTTGTCATTATCATTTCTGCAACCTGATTTTCGGAAAGGTTATGTTGCTTAGCTTCTATCCAATTCATATTAAAACTAACGCATACATACCCACTGACAATATCATAAGCTATCTTATGGATGAATAAATTAAGATAATCTATGAATGCAGCTGAACATTGCAGTCTTATAACAGACCCCTCTTCCGAATTTCTTGGAAGAAAATTTCACAGCGACTTCCATCTCGTTTTTCTTAATAAAATCTCCTATATCATTTATAGTTGCATACTTGTCTGCAATTTGATTAATCAGAATAGCAATAGCATCTTTTGTAATGAATTGTTCAATACCATCCATAATATTAGCTTTTATTGCCCTCACCATTTCAGATAATCGTTTTTCAAAATCTTCCTTTGTTAATGAAGAACTAGTCAATTTCTGCAAAGTAGATTCTACATATTGCTTATCAATTGGCGATGGGTGTGTTTAATTTACTTTAGTAAAAATTTCTGTACTAAGCTGTTTTAATTTAGTATTGAGGTAGTTTCTGTCCAAGACCTCCAAATTCTCAATTTTATCTGATATGGCTTTTAATTTCTCATCTAAATAACCTTTATCAACTTTATCATTGTTAATACTGTCCAACTGGGATGAAAAGCTGTCTGTTAAAGTTTTCACTTCTCCTAGAGTGGATTCTAAAGTTAGAGTTCTCTCTGCAATAGCTTCATCAATATTGGCACTAAAATTTTGTAATGAACTTAGAATATGTTCTCTTTCAATTATGCTCACACCAATATTCTTAGTATTTTCCAAAACGAGTTTGGTTATTTGTGAATCTAAATAACATTTCACAGCTTCGCTGATTCCTTGCTGATTTATCGATTCAATTATTTTCTGTGTTATTGAGTCAATATCGCACATAAGATTAGCACTACTAGGTGTATCAATCCGACCAAATCGATGCAAACTCATCTTAACACTAAACAATTAGTTTTGCTTCTTTTAGCTCTTCAATTATAGATGCGATCTCAACATCATGTCCAGTGTTGCCAGAAGCTTTTGAGGAATAGAGTAAATTAAATCTTTCCACTAATTTGTCAAAATTATCAAAGTATTGATAAATTCTATCATGAGAATTATTTTTTGCAAATTTCAATGAACCCCATCCCTTCTTTTTACTAATTTTTTTACTGGGAAATAATTTCTGAATCATTTGCGATTTAATTCCCTGATTACGTTTAACATACCCTCTTCGATCTAAATGTATGCCTCTAAGTGTTAAGATTTTTTTATACTTATCCAGATCTCTCAGATTATGAAGATTCGAACTGGATAATAACTCAAGTAAACCATGTGTTATACGAAATCTCTCATTATAAATATCTATATAATTGTTATCGAATATTACTTGCTGATTTCCAATATAATACATATCATCTTTAGAATCGTATGAAATTCCATAACTAATTGAATTATTCAATTTTTCTGCATGAAACGTTTTTAGGTATTGTGACAACACCTCATTGTTTTTACTAGAACCAAGTAAACTGTTTTCAAATTTAGTTGAGCTTAAAAGATTCTCTGTTGAACTCCCATAGCTTTTATCATAACTCGACTCCCCCTCCTCATCCTCATCATCAATCTCCATGCTCTCTTCTTCCTCTTTTACTTCTTCCTTTTTTGGTGTAGAACCATGATTAGAGTGGAAACTAGATTTGGTTTTTCCCAGTTCAATTATGGGCTCTATCAACGGTGAGAGCGTTTTTCTATTGTATTCCTCCGATCGTTTTTCAAAATTAAGTAAGCTTTTATGCTTGTCACTGATTACTTTTCTCAATTTCTTAATCTTATCGATTAAACCGACGTTCTTTCTATTCAGTTTTCTGCTGCGTGTTTTAGACAACATGACTGTACAAAGAATTAATCTCTACTGAATGGTAAGAAACGTATTGATCGAATCTCGGTACTTACCGCTATTGATTCTGTACTCGGTCATAATAATTACAAAATTATGAGGTTTACGATTCCAAACTTTATGGCAAAGTTTACTGAAATCTTTATAAGAAATATCTCCTCCAACATGATCTCTGTGAATTAATTTGAGACTCAATAAATCTATCTTGAAGATTATAATCATATTTGCATTGTCCCTAGTGAAATGTTTCTGCGTAGCTCCATAACTCTGAATTAAATATGCTGTGTCAATATCACGATGTCAGCCCATAGTAAAATATTCTCTTATTTGAGGTACATGATTAAGTTGTAAATCGTCAAATATAACTAAAGAATATTCTGATATTTTGTTTGGATGTGATATAGATTCAGAATTGTTGTTTATATGAAATTCAATATCCTTCATGTTGGAAAAAACGTTTTTTAAAAAAATATATTTATTTTGATACTCACTCTTGGTATGCAAGTATATAGTTTTAAATCTCAACCCATCCTTTGGAAAAATTAAATTAAATAACAAATTGGTCTTACCACAGCCTGAAGAACCTATTATAAGCATCCTTGTATTATGAGGTAACAACTTGCCATTTTTACACGATGCTGGGATTGCTTTCTGTCTTATAATCTTGTCGAAATTCACTATCAGGATATTACTCATGTTAGACATATGTACAGCATGTGATCTGATAAGGAACTAATCATTTTTCGTAAGTTATCAAGTTGTTATCAAAGGGGTGTGTCACTCACCACATGGCTCTCTGAGTGTGGATGTGTATGGCTTATCACATCGGAATGTGCTCGACACATGCTGACTGTCACTCCCCCCTTTCGCAGTAATGCACTAGCAAACTGATAGAAGTTTCTCACTTCAATATATTGTTCCCTCTCTCTCCCGCACCCTCTTTACGAGAATGCATATGCTCTGCTTCTCCTTATCAATGGCTTAGTCAAAGATTTTCTAAAGCAAATTACGAAAATGAAACTACAGATTGAAATGAAACTGAGAAGCATTTTTTTTTTATAAAGATGTATTATATTTACACCAAATCTTCGTGACATTTACAGTGAATGCAATGTATTACAATATGATATTACAATAGATTATTTTTCATCTAATAGTTGAATCCTACTAATGTAACTAGGTGTTGAAAATCCAATCCACTTAACAAGCAATCCTTTTTTGTCACACTTTAATATTTTTTCAATCAGATATACTTTTCTCTCCAATTCATTTAATTGTGTTTTTTTAATTTCTTCTCCATAAAACCTACCACTAATTACTTCTCCATTTAGATCTCGCAAGCTGTATGTTACAGGTTGAGAAGGGAATATAGAATGAATCACAAAATACTCTGTGCTCCAATTTATGTTATAAGATTTATCGAAAAAAAACCCTTTTCTTTGAGATTCTTACAACATCTCCTAGCTTAAATTTTGGTTTTGAATTTTTCAATTTATATTGTCTATTGAATGCAGAATTCAAAGACATTAAAACACGATTACGATCTTTTTTCCGCACATCTTTAGGTTTCATTCTAATTGAAGTGTGCATTGTTGCATTATAATCCTGAACCAAACTGTCTAGCTGGGTTATCCAGTTTTTGGTTCCACGTTCAGTTAAATATCTATAAATTTCTGTTTTAATTGTTCTATTGAACCTTTCAACTATGGAAGCTTTCTTATCACTAAAAACATGGTAATGTTTGATACTGTATCTATCTAATAACGCTTTAACTTTTGAATTAAAGAATTCTGTTCCCTGATCTGATTGAAACAACTTAACTCCCTTATTTTTAGAAATAATTGGTTCGAGTGCATCAAATACAGATTGACTTGACTTGTCTTTTAATGGTACACAATATGCGAATTTTGAAAAACAATTAATAACAACTAAGATATACCTATAACCTTTATTAAAACGTGATAAACTGCTCATCTCAATGAGATCGGCTTGAAGCAAGTCTTTTTCACTTTTCAACTCATATTTGTGAGTGGGATAGTTGACACGTGGCACGCTATGAAGTTCTCATGCTATCTTAGTTCTAATAATATTCATATTTACAACAGGAAATCAAAATTAGTGGTGTTGGATGATCATCACGGGACATACTGAGCAATCAGTTAGAGCGTTGTTGGCACTCTATAATGTCCAAAAGGCAAAGTGTCCACACCGTTCTCTGCAATATATCTCTTGTCGTCATAAGGACTCAAGCAGATTTTTGCACATTCAATCTGATACATGGTGTGTGTGATGATAAAACAGCTGTAATATTTATAATCTGTTATCTCTGTTACTAAGACACATATTTAATGTCGAATAAATTGTAATAGAATTGGACTCAACACGAGCTTTATTCGACATTAAATATGTGTCTTAGTAACAGAGATAACAGATTATAAATATTACAGCTGTTTTATCATCACAATCTTCCCCCCTTAATATCAATCGGCATTTGTTACTTCAAGAGAGAACCAAAAGAAACGTATGGTGATTGACTATTCACAGACCATCAACAAATTCACGAATTTGGATGCCTATCCACTACCACTAATGGAAGAATTAGTCAATAAGGTAGCGCAATATAAAATATTCTCATCTATTGACCTGAAATCTGCCTATCACCAGATACCAATCTTGCCTGAGGAAAGGCATTTCACCGCATTTGAAGTTGGACACAAACTGTATCAATTCAAAAGAATTCCATTCGGAGTCATGAATGGAGTAGCTGCTTTCCAGAAAGTGATTGATCAAATCATAGAACAAGAAAATTTGACATCATGTTATGCCTATTTAGATGATATTATTGTATGCGGAAGGACCCAAGAAGAACATGATGAAAATTTAGAAAATTTCTGGAGAGCAACAGAAAAATATGGCCTCACGATTAATGAAGAAAAGTGTAAAATATCTTTGGAGAATTTAACCTTTCTGGGATTCGAAATTGGTCAGGGTATGATTAAGCCCGATCCAGATCGATTGAAACCACTCCTTGACTTACCAGCTCCAAAAAATCAGAAAGAATTGAAGCATGTCCTTGGAATGCTTGCACACTACTCCAAATGGATAAAAGAATTTTCAAAAAAGATCCATCCACTTGTGCATAATACTCACTTCCCGTTGAATGAAGAATGCAGAAATATATTTGAATCATTAAAGAAAGAAATAGGATCTGCAGTTCTAGTGCACATTGATGAAAAAGTCCCATTCACTTTGGAAACTGATGCCTCAGATTACGCTATTGGAGCAGTATTAACACAGAATGAGAGACCAGTGGCATTTTTCTCAAGAACTCTTTCCACATCTGAAACTAGGCACTCTGCAGTGGAAAAAGAAGCTTATGCCATTGTGGAATCAATCAGGAAATGGTGACATTACTTACTTGGACGAGAATTTACACTTATCACAGACCAGAAATCAGTTTCATTTATGTTTAGTAATAAACAAACCAGCAAGATTAAGAATGACAAAATCCAACGATGGCGCCTTGAATTGTCAGAATATAAGTTCAATATAATTTATAGAGTTGGAAAAGAGAATATACCAGCAGATACACTATCAAGAGTCTGTGCCACTGTTGGATGCCATACAGATATAAAGAAACTGATAAAAATTCATGAGGACCTGTGTCATCCAGGAGCTACTCGACTCCATCATTGGACCAAAACAAAGAACTTACCATATTCAATAGATGATGTAAAAGAAGTATGTTCCAAATGTATTACATGTTCTGAAATGAAACCACGCTATGCCAAAGGAACTGGCCGCCTTATCAAAGCAACTTGACCATTTGAACGTCTTAATATGGATTTCAAAGGCCCACTACAATCAAGTTCAAGGAACAAGTATATTTTAGTTCTTATAGACGAATATTCCAGATTCCCATTTGCCTTCCCCTGTCCTGACATGACTACTAATACAGTAATAAAACACCTTACATCACTATTCTCTCTTTTTGGTGTACCGTCTTACATACATTCCGATAGAGGAACATCGTTTATGTCATCAGCTTTGAAAAATTGCCTACTATCAAAAGGAATTGCCAGCAGCAGAACATCGCCCTATAATCCAGCCGGTAATGGGCAAGTCGAACGGTACAATGGAGTTATATGGAAAAGTGTGATGCTAGCCCTAAAATCGAGAGGTTTGAACAACAGTCACTGGGAACAAGTTCTCCCCGATGCCCTTAACTCTATTCGTTCCCTATTATGCACAAGCACCAACTGCACACCACATGAGCGGATGTTTTTACATGCAAGAAACTCAAGTAATGGAAAACCATTACCAACCTGGCTATTGACACCTGGACCAGTATGGTTGAAGAAGATGACAAAAAACTCAAAACAAGAATCGCAAGTTGAAAAAGTTGAATTAATCGAGAGTAACCCTGAATATGTGTTTGTTCACCACAACGACGGCAGAGAATCGACAGTCTCACTTCGCCAGCTCGCCCCATACCCCACGAGTGCCGATTGATATTAAGGGGGGAAGATTGTGATGATAAAACAGCTGTAATATTTATAATCTGTTATCTCTGTTACTAAGACACATATTCTATGTCGAATAAAGCTCGTGTTGAGTCCAATTCTATTACAGTGTGATTATAGGATCTCATCATATTGAATTTTTCAATGTGTTCACAACATTCAATCAACAATTTCTTGTATAAATTAAAATCAAGTTTTCTACATTTCACTCAGTCTGTACACTCTTTGCTACACATTTATTTACAGGTTCTTCATTCTCATTACATACTAAATATGAGTAAAGTTTAGATCGAAGCCCAATAAATTGACGGACGTGTTTCGACGCTGTCTCATCCTTGAACTTCCCTACAACTTTATTTCTCTCCATGGAAAAGCAGAGTTGGTAAGGGGGGTAGTTACTAGTATCGAAAAGGTTCAAATTTTCATTAATCAACTGATACACGTCCTCCACTTTTACATTTAAAAGAAAACTATTGGTATCGGTCATACAGAGTTCTACGGGATCCTACGGTATAATTTTTTGTAATTATTTACAATAGAAAAAATCGTACATATGGAATTTACTCAACTCCAGTATGGAAAACCCGGAGTAGATAGGCTTGTCCATTTTTAGTTCCAACTTACAAGAGAAAACCGCGATCACGTTCGGACTAATTATTTGCCAGCATTTGCATAACGGATTTGAAATGTACTTATCTAATCATTTTTCGTCCGTGATAATTTTAATATTGATATGCTTGCAAACTGATTGTATAGTCTTACCAAAGATAAGATTACAACAGACCTTAAAGAATGATACTTCAAATTTATTTTTTGCAGTCTGTCTATTGTGGATATTGAAGTCGATGTAGCTTTTAAGCCAGGGAGATTGGGAAAAGCTAATTACGCGATGTACTTTCATTAATTGCAAACCGAGCTGAAGGTAGAGTTTTAAATTGAGGTAGTGGACAATGTACTTTTCACGGTCAAAAAGTGTGTTCATGAGCTTTTTGGTTCTAGTTTGACCATTCTCATTTGTTTGATAGTTTGACAGCAATTTGTGTGGAGGTGTTTGGTGGAGAGGCGTGAGTGGGAAGCTGGCATGCTTATCATGTAACTCTTTTGGATACTTGAGATCACATTCTATTACATATCCAGTTTCTGAATTGCTGTCCAAATTCACGAAATCAAGCTTGGAAATTTATCCTCTGTGAGGAATTTGAAATTTCCAACGGGTAAGTTTCGACTTATGGCTTCCGAGTATAAACTGTTCGCATCAATATAAAGGAGATAATTACTTGGTTTTGAGGGGTCATATGTCTCAGGTAGATGCTTGTCATTCGCCTCACAATAACATTTACCAATAAATGAGACCCCACCCCTCATCACCGCCTCAAACATGAGATGCATGTCAGGATGTGTGATCAACTCTAGTTCAACCTTAGTGTACTTTAACATACAATTCCAGGTAAAGTGTGCGAGGGAAACAAAATGAGTGACATCAAGGCCGTATGAGCTAAAAAGCATAGACCTCATAGATTCAAAAACTTCCGCTAATAGCAACACATCCAAACATAAATAGAAATCGTGATATTCATATAGGTAAGAAATCACCTTGCTATGCTTTCAACGAAGGCTGTTTCAACGACCCCCACTCCACCACCTCATGTCACATGACCAGTCTTTGACAGCATCCAAATCTTGTTCCAATAAGTCTGTATGACGTCATTTCTCAACTGTCTTACTATAAATACCACTGCATTGATCTGCATTCGTTCAGTTTGATAGTGTCAACGGTGCAGTAAACATGGATACTTCTAAGGTGTTTAATGTGGCTATGCACTGTGGTAATAAAATCAAGCCTACCAATGAGTGGTTTGGTTTGTGGCTTCTATCAGAAAACTTGTGTGATGACAACCTTGTGACAGACATTGGAAATATTGATTACACTGCTGGGGGAGAACTGTTTGTGCAGGATGACTCAAATCTTGTGCCTATTACAGAACCTTTTTGTGACAATATAATGCTTATGAAAATCTGTGCTTTGGATTATTGTGAGGCAATGGATAAGAGACGCTTTGTTCTAAAAAAGGATATATGTGGTGCATTCAACTTATATTTACGAGGCAAATTCTCTAATATGGTGTCAGCTAAACATGGAGTCAAAGCAAAGCTGCCTTACCTATTGGACAGTGGAAGTGATATGTCTCAAAAGATTCTACAAGCGCTTGGCAAAGATGATTACAACGAGGTGAAACAAAAATACCAGCAACCAGTAGGGATACCTCACAAAGTGGAGCTTGCAGATGTCCAAATTGCTACATTGATAGAAGAACTACCGAGATTATTGGAGCAGCTGAGGAAGGAGCACTTCTCAAATCTTGAAAATGAAACCTTCAAATCTATAACTTACAAAGCTATCGAAACTCTCAAGAAAGAGGGTTATTTTGTAATCCCTTACTAGACTTGGACATAACACAGGACTTCGCTGGAATATTCAACAAGAATGGAATGTGTGACTTTCTAACTACAAATTATTGTTTCTGCTTCCAAGGAGAATATAAAGAAGACTATAATGTGATAGTAGATAACAATAAAACTGTTGGGATTGATTGCTTGACTTGGGTTAATAGTAATGTGAGGGTAAAAATTCATAATAAGTTTGTATGTCAAATCACAAGCCCTGGTGTAAATAAGCAGTTAGGTAACCATATTGTAGACTTTATTGCCTGTCCAGATACAAGATTACAGGAAACCTTCACCTCTGATGCAGCTAAAATGCATGGTATTAAACGTTTGGAAGCTACAATCTATAACTACAGTTTAACAAATAGAGACAATGGCAAAACCTTTGACCCTATTCAAGATAGCTTGTCACTTTTGAATGATAGTAGAAATTATTTCCAAAATAATCCAATTTATTCTGTGTCCTTGGCTAAAATGTGGAGAAAACTGACAGATAATTTGAAAGATAGTTGTTGTTTGGTCTATAATGATCTTCTACAGTATGTCCACTGGGGTAATAGCAATACCAAGAAATTGACTGGAGTACAAGTAAAGCTCCCCACTGAACCACAACATAGAAATAAAATAATTTCTTATGTTATTTCTGCATTCAGCTTCAATTTACTACCTATAAATTATGTAGAGATTTTTGAGGATCCATCAAACAAAAATGATATCAGTTTCTCACAAAAGTGCTATATTGAGAGTGGTGAGACATATTTCTCCAAGTCAACCACAGTTTTCTCTACCATATCCAAAGTTGTTGACCTAGATGAGTTGGGCCTTGTAGCAACAGGTAACTTGATACCACAAGTCTTAAGAAAACGAGCAAACATAACTTGTAAGCTTCTCCCATACCCTGTTAAAGAGATTCAGCCCTTGTCTCCTATCACAGTGCTATCAGCCAAGAAGCGTAAGCTAGAACTGGATGAAATTGATCGAAAATTGAGTTTTTTGAAGCCACACAGTCATTTAGGGAACAGCATAAGCAGCTAGCAGAATTTGAGAAAGAAATAGAAAATTTGAGAGAGGAACTTGAGCCATATTTCCATTCACATTGGCAAAATTTTGATCTAAATGGAATGTACAATGTGACTGCATTTACTGTGAATAATACTGGGAAATTCCCATATGTAGGTGTACTGGGGGAGAAAGATGATTTGAAAAATGTTTACTTTGTAAAGGGGTGCCATAAAAATGTTTTTACTAATGCATACAAAGCTATCGAAACTCTCAAGAAAGAGGGTTATTTTGTAATCCCTTACACTGACAAAAAAGAAATAATTTGTCTACCAAGGGAAGAAAAAATTTGTGTAATAACAGTCAATGGTATGACAAGCTATAATGGTCATACATTTCCTAGAATAGAATCACTTAAGTTTCTGTCAGATGTTTGGAAAAACTTGGAAGACACTCCCTTCACACAAAAAGAAGTGGAGCAGTATAATAACATCACAATGCTGGAAATTAAAGGGAAAGTAAAAGTAGGACAGTGCAAAAGGTTAGAAGAGTTACCAGAAGGTACAGAGTAAGTCATTATTGCAATAAAAGAAGTGTACAATAGAAACAATACTCGGTATATTCTACAGTTTGAAAATCTGGAAGCATTGTATGTGTCAAACTATTGGCTGGAGGAAAAATTTGAAAAGCCAAACATAGATTTGAATTATTGAATTAGAATAAAGCTAGATGTTTTCAAATATACACCCAGTAGAAATAAGGAAAGAGTTACTTTCTGTATTTGATTTGGCCATAGATATGCTTTGATGTATGTATAATAATTTAAAAATAAAGAAAATTATTGTGACATTTAGTGTTGACATTGACCTCTCCCCCCTTCTCCTGATTCCTCTCTCATTTTTTCTTTCCTGCTAAATGAGTGGAGGAGGAGGACAAAGGAGGAGGAGGAGGAGGAGGAGGAGCAGGAGGAGAACGAAGGACAATTTTTGTCCTCGGATGGGAGGAGGAGGAGAACAGAGTACAAAGGTGGACAAAGGAGGAGGAAGGAGGACACAGCAAATCAAAGGTTAGTTAGTTATTTGATTGGTGTGTGATCATAAGAGAGGGAGGTGGAGTGGGGGTCATTGAAACAGCCTTCATTGAAAGCATAGCAAGGTTATTTCTTACCTATATGATAAGAAAGCTGTAATAATGTTGTCGATGCATGTGGCTGAGTATGTTGTTTCCCTTGTCACTCGGTCAAACAACAACTCAAGCCCATAGGAGTTAATTAAATCTTCGAAATCGATTGTCTGTGGGGTGTTTTTTAGGATATCAACATTGAAGTCTCCTCCAATTAAAATAAGCCTATTTCTTGAGTCCTTCTTAATTATATCAAATAGTCTTTCAAGTTTTTGAAAGAAAATTTCAACATTACTGTCAGGTGTTCTATGAAGTAAGATAGCAACACATACTAAAGACTTGCACTTAATTTGTAGTGTAAGTTCAATCCCAATGCACTCGAATAGTTTTTCGACTGACAACACTTTTATATCTTCGCGCAGCTTGACACGAGAGAAGTTATAACAATTGTTTATTAAAATACATACACCACCTCGAGCTGTCTCTTCGTGACCATAGAAAGCAGCAAGATTATATTCACTTAGTTTGTTTAATACTTGGCTATTATTCAACGGAAGCCAATGTTCACTAAGAGTCACAATTAATGGCTTGTGTTCCTGAAGTATGAGATCGAAGTCTTCTATTTTCTTTGCAACACCAGCAATGTTTAAACTGAGCATTAAAGTTGTCTTCATTGGAGATTCCGAACAGTTAATCAACTTTGGTTCATTGTTAACCTCGGCCGAATTATGTTCATTGTCAAGCAATTTTAGTTTAAAGAGTGCTCTTGTGTAGATGAGACATTGCTGGGGTGGAGGGGCTCTTTAATTCTCAGAAATTGATTAATGATTTTCTCAGCGATCACGTGTTTCCCTATTGAGTTTAGATGTAGTCCATGGTGGGTATGAAATCTTCTTCCCAATTTTTGCATTTCCAACATTTCCACATTTTTAAACTGTCTGGCTATTAATTCGATTTTTTTATTGGTCTCTGTTACTATCTTATTTATAAGAGATGTAGGATGGAGATCATGTCTATGTGGAACATTGGAGTGTAGAACTCGAGTATGAGTTAGCTTTGTAAGTAGATTTTTCATAGAGTTCAATGGGTTATTCTGTGGATTCTTATCTATATCGTTTGCTCCTGCCATTAGAATTATCATGTCATTTGAAGATAGTCCTTTACTTTCCTTTAGACATTCGAAAGTTACCACACTGAAGTTAGCTCCTGGATTCAAGATATTTGAGACATGAGAATTAGATTTATTTGATATTCTATCTCCTATTCCTCTCCCGTGGCTGTCTGCGAATATTTTAATGATGCCAGGTGTGCTCTGATTGTGACCGCGGATGTTTGAGAAGATTGGTTTCTTTGCTTTTGTCAACTGCTGTACCAAAGACTCACAAGTTAAAGGGTGCCTACAGTTTGAATTCATAGGATTCCTGCTTTTCTTGGTGTTTATTTCCTTAATCTGATTTTCAAGGCGCAATACAGTGTCCTTCAATTGATCACATTCTCTCAATAAATCGTTGATTCTGTCATAATTCTTTATTATCTCCTCTTCCAAATCTTCGATCTCTTTATGAAGGGAATTATTATTTTCATTTAATGTTCTTATTGTTTGTTCTCAGATTTGATTGATATCCAAACCATCACAATCTGGCCTGCATTTTGTAGTTGACAACCCGTAGAACAATTCTGTTTGAGTGTAGATGCTTTGAGAATCTGTTATTTGTATAAATTCACCTATTTGATCCTCTCCAACATCAAGCCCAGTCTGGGTCTCAGCATCAACAATGCACCTACCAGTCGCTTTTTCTGTTCCAGACCGAACTTCATACTCATTTAAATACGTGATTGAATGTTCAGTCTGAGTACTCGCAATGCAAACAGTTTAAGTTTTGTCTAATTCACGTAAATCATCAGCTATAGATGTATTTGTAGCTGCATCATCCCTTTGATTCCGCAATGTATCTATCTCCTTTCTCAGCTTTTCATTTCCAGTCATTGATTCTTGAGATGTAGTTTGAGACTGAATAATGAGACTGTCGTCATTGTTGCAATATCGGTCTAAATCAGAAATAAAAGTGTAATTTGTTGGTGTTGAACAAATCCCATTACAGTTTGAAATCGCTTACATGCTCGTAAGGAGATCGCATGAAGGGGAATGAGAATGATTATTTTTAATCTCAACGATATCCTTGATCAGCTCGTCCATAACTAGTGTCACTTTACATGTCTTCTTCAAGCAGCGCCATACAATTTCCCCAGAAGACTTGATATTACATTTTCTTAGAGAATACCCTTTATAAAAAATCTTTTGGTTTCCTTTGTTGGTTTGGCCCAATATAATGTCATCCATAATAATTTTCTTTATATGATGCAACTTAGAAATAATGAGGTATATTCTTCGATTGACTCAGTCAACTTATTTAGCATGTGATGTCTAGCCCAGTATTTTCATTACAAGGGTAAAAGGAAAGTATAAGGGGAGAGAGAGTGCTAAGAGAGCGGTCAAAGTGGGAGATATGGAAGCTCCTGAAAAGGAAAGGAATATAGGAAGAGGAGGAGAGAATCAAGTTAAAATAGGTGAAACATAGATTCTCATCACAGCCATTCAGACATATAGCCACAAGCCACAGCCACAAGTAGTTTTCAAAAACTGGCGCCACGTCTGCGCCACTGCCGCCGAACAGCTGCTTTTGATGGAAGCGATCAAGTAAACAATGCTCCGTTACTATGGAAACCAACGATGCCAGTAAACCGTTCAAAGAAGCAAGGAATGCTCTCTAACTCAGTACGAAGAACTGTACCGATAAGCTTATCTGGAGCGATAAGTTCACAACACCCGAATTCCAATAGCCCAGATTTTGACAGACATAAACACTGTTCCCATTATTTCACAGGAAATTGCCTGCCTGCAACACCACACAGCTGATCTTTTGAGAGCTGGCAGTATAACAATTTAGAGGTTAACCGTAACGTAACAGAAAAACAGATGATTACAATATTAAAACTGAAATCAGTATGAACACCAAACAATCACACATCAGGATACGCATTCACTATTCACATAAAACTCATGAAAATGACGAGATGGGTAGATTAATTTCGCAAAATGAAAAAACAAAGGCATTGTAACCTTTTACCACACAATCAAAATCGATAACTTTGAACAAGTTTTGCC
Organism: Nilaparvata lugens; assembly: GCF_014356525.2. Taxonomy (NCBI): domain Eukaryota; kingdom Metazoa; phylum Arthropoda; class Insecta; order Hemiptera; family Delphacidae; genus Nilaparvata; species Nilaparvata lugens. The sequence goes on along the minus strand of NC_052518.1, from coordinate 79,350,326 downwards.
AATGTACAACCTCTTTCATCCTAGATCAAGTCACTTTTGTCAATCCACAAGTCTTGACTTGAACTGTATCCTTTCCAACGCACTAGCAGCTTGTCCCCTCTTTTCCTCAAAACCTTTTCAATCTCAATGACACTTGGCATTGAGTGGAACCCTCCTTGAACAGGCTCACCTCTATAGTCTTCCAATTCATATGTTACAGGTACTGTGGGATGTACACGTGTTACTGTGAACAGCTAATTTGTCCAATTGGCTAGAAATCCCTTGTCAAAAGTCTTTTTGTACTTGCTTATTCTAACCTTGTCACCAGGCACAATATCCTGATGAGGGCCTGGATAGAACCCACCTCTAAACTCTGCATTCTTCTTCTGCAACTCTTCTCGATAGGCTTGATGCTGTCTACCGAGTCAGTCAAGTAGCACTTTCTCATGCTTCTTCTGCATATCTACTGGTCGCATACCTATTGTTCCATGGATCTTGGCATTATACTCTTTGAGAAGTGAGGTTAGAATGTCTGTCTAACGATAGGTTCCTTGCTCAGTGAACTTGATCCACATTAACTGTTTAAGTGTTCTGTTGAAGCATTCCACTATAGATGCCTTCTTATCTGATCGAGTTGGATAATGATTCACATTATACTGTTTCACAAGTTTTTGGAATTTTGTATCGAACCACTCTTTACCATCAACAGTCTGTAGATTTTTCATTGGATGTTTTTCAAATATAGGATGTATAGCCCCAACAATGTCATTGGCTGACTTATTCCTAATTGGTATAGCAAATGCAAGCTCACTGAGACAATTTATAATTGTGATAATGTACTTGTAACCTTTATTCTGTCGAGCATACAGTATCATCTCAACAAGGTCAGCCTGATAGAGATCGTTAAGACCTTTGACTGTAACCTTTCTTGTCGGAAAATTCCGACAAGCTTGTCTGTGCAGCTTTCGCGCTATAACTGCCTTATCCATACTGGAGATATGAACTTGTTAATTAGCATTTATATAGGCAACAAATTTATCAGACCATGATGATAGCAAGTTGTTGACCTCAATCATCTTGAAAGTCATGATTAATCAACTTCCTGCATGGTATGATAAAGACAAGTTTATCAGTGAGAGTAGGATGCTTCCTAATGTATTGAATGACTAACAGTACAGGATGTAATATGAAGCTAGCTTCATCTCACACCTTGTGCTTACTCTAGAAGTTGAAGGTTGTATGGAATGAAATGTACAACAATTGTGGTATTACTTGATGTTTATTTACACTGTATGCATGAAAATATATATAGTGCACAAAGATAATTCCAGTCCAATATATCAACAACTATCCAGTGATACAAATCTCCTAGTCGATCGCTTATTTCACAAAATCCTCTGCTGAACACAAATTTCAAGATGACTGCTCCCTCACATAAATCAGTGCAGCTTGTCACTTCAGCGTTGTGGAAGATGTATGTCAAAATCTCCAAGAAGTTTTGCGCCATTCCAAAAGGTTCAGGTAGGTCCTTATTTCCAAAGTTCAGGTGCACAGACCTCAACTGACCTTGCGATGTTTGCTTCTAGAAAGTCTAGCAATGTGAATGTTGGGTGGAGACAGATGCGCAGATTGTATGTGCAGTGGACTCGTTTGCAGAGAGCCTCCTCCACAGCTCATTCACCAGCCATATTCATGTACCAGTCTCTGACATTGATGTACATTTGGTCGATCGCTGACTAATTACCATGTAGAGCAGGAATCCTGGATGTTAGCAGGCACTGTTGCACTGTCGCTAACCCGTTCTATTCCATTCATGAGTTTGACGAGTCTGACCCAAGCACTATGTAAATTGACTGTGTAAAGCACTAAGTAAATTGCCGACTGTGATAATAGAGTTTCTATGGTTTTAGTTTGTTCACGATCTATTGTAAAAGTAGGTATAGATTAAAATTAGAATAGGCTGTATAGACTGTGATAGAATTAAAGTTTAGTAATTGTTTATTGATATTTCTGTATTATTATTTATTATTTTCTTGTGAGAAACCGAATAGCTTTGAAGCCTGCTCTTGCACTGCATGTTGTGTATTATCTTTATTCATGTATTGTTATTGTAATTCTGTTAGAAATTTTATTGTAATGACATGGCCTAGTGTACTGTATGTATTTTCTGGCTGTAATAAAATCATTGAATCATTGAATCATATGACGGATGTTCAACATATCCAGACTGTTTCCCCTTGATGTGAGAAATTCCTGTGTCCTGTACTTTGAATCCAATGCACTGACACCAAGTGCTAGCACAAGGTAGAGTGCTGCTTGGTAGATGCTTGTAGCCACCATGATTGAAGAATGATGATTGATAGCCGGTGCCTCATTGTTTTATACTTCTTTTCAGATGACTCCCCTTGGTATTCCCCTTCACTTTTTCCTGTTCACGCCATTTAGGGTAGAAGTCCATGTGATAAGGTTTCCTGTTGACATGGTCTAGAATCATTTTGCAGAACACATATTGCACAAATCTATGTATGTAGCATTGACTCTCATTAGTTCAATAGCATTGATGTAATGTTATAACAATTATTGATTTTTATCAGTATCCTAAAGTACATTCTGTATGAGATCGTTTTATCTATATAATTTCCAGTTTTCTAATGATGACTGTTACTCATTATCACTCTGGCATAGCCTTGTAGCAGATGGTTCATCAACTTCTTCATCATCATCATCATCATCATCATCATCATTGCTCCTTTCACAAGAAATAGAATGATGACCAAATGCCAAAGTATGAACTCCATCATCCAATATATGTATTTTTTCATCAGCATTGCTTAGTGCTTTTTTCTTCTGAACTAGCATCATGATTTGATGCTTCCTTGTACCAAACATCACCTGCCTCCTAGAGATGTCTTTGTTCTCATAGAGACAGTTGAGGTAGTCCTGAAAGGTGATGTATTGTTCAGCATCTGGGTGGGATTTCAACAGTTCTTGTCCAAGTATAGGTCTCCTCACTCGTCCAGCTTTCTTTATCAAACCACTCTTCAATTGACTTGGATCTTTAGTGAAGCATCTGCAGGCATACAGCTTCGATCATAGACCTACATATTCATGAGGAGCTCTGCCAGCATATTCATCCTTGAACTTCCCAAGTACCATCCTGTTTGTGTCTGAATAGCATGGGTGGTTGGTCGAATACTCAGATGTATCAAAGGTGTCTTTCAGTTGCTGGTTGTTGATGATGTCATTGTGGAGGTTCTCACTTCTTCCAATATAGAATAAGCTGTCTGTATCCTGGTAAAGCAGTGGCAGGTTCTCTTTGTATGTAGGTTTCATCACATCGTAGTGGAATTGATACATAAGGGTCTTGCTAATGTCCAACACTGTCAAACCATTGTAGATAGGTTTGTTAAGCTCAACTTTCTCCTAATGCAGTGTCACAGCACAAATGTTCTCGTCAAAGATGATGCAGTCCTTGTAGGTTGGTTGGGCAATCAGTTAACTTAGATGTTTCAAATTGTTGACAAGCTCCATATTCATACGCTTCCAAACATTCTCCATCATCTTGACAAAAACTGCATTGTTCATCAGTTTGAAGAATTTTTTTTTTCAAATTTGTTCCTTGACTGTTGTCCAAGTCTGGTGTTTAGCATGATGAAGGGTGCTAGGAAGTCCTCCTGCTCAAACCTTATACCTAGATGAACTTTAGTGGTTTTCAATCCATGTTGTACTGCTTCCTTGAGGGTGTGGTAATGACATACATACCGTTCATGATTGTTTAGAGTTGTCATCAATCTCAACGATCCTGATTTTAGTGTTTTTTCGTTCTCAGCTAGGAATGGAAAATCGTTGTGGGAGTAGTGTAGCTCAGCAGGGTACTCAACATCCACCTCGAAGATGTAGCCAATCTCTTGAACATCTCCAACACCATCAATACCTCTGCTCACCCCCTCCAACTCAACTTTCTCCATTCACTGGCATGGGAGTGGTTGACACATCACCCAGCCATACAGGTTGTTCGCACCTGTGTACAAGAGATATGATGTGGGCTTCTCAGGGTCAACAGGTGCTCCTGTGTAGGCATTGTTGGCAATGTGATGTCGATGAACACATGTTGTTATTCCACCTCTGATGCCTCGTTTGATGAACATATACATGTCATAGTCAGTTAGAAGTTCTAGTTCAACTTTTGTATACTTTAGCATAACATCAAAGGAGAAGCCTGGTGATGTGAAGTAGTGAGCACAATCCAAGTTATAGTTTTTCAAGCACATATATCTGAAGTTTTCAAAGACATAGGCCAGAAGGAGAACATCTCTATATTGTACTATGTTCTATATTGTACATTATTCCATAATTATTCTGTTCTATATTGTACATTTTTTTTGTATTGGAATAAAGAAATTGAATTGAATTGAATTGAATCTGTTTTGAGGTATAGATCACTGTACTCTCCCAACGTCTTGCAGTTGAATTTCTCCCACACTTGTTGAGCATGTTCATATGCCTCATCACTGATGTGGCTGTCAGTTAGCTTGCTGAAAAATGTTTCCTTTGGTGGTAGTGAGGTCTCCTCCAGTTTGTCCCATGAGTTGCAATATTCGTAGGGGAACAGCCCCTTTCTCAAAACCAATTTCAGTTTGTCTCCAAATTCTCTAACATCATGTGGTAGCACTGTTGACACTTCTTAAGTAGACTTGACAAGGTTGGTGACTAGGCTGTCCAAGCTGTCTGGTCTGAATCTGAAGGTATCAATGAATCGTAGGTGCAGTTGCTGGGAAATTTGTTTGGTGAATGATATGTACTTTTCTGATGTATTTGGGATGACAGACAGCTGCTTTTTATTGGTTCCAAGGTGCGGTATAATCAAGTGGATGTCATAATTGGAAGAGTTTTGAAGAAAAACAGGGATGAATGTTGTACAACATCTTTGAAGGTTACACTTGCTGCACAGAGCATTCTGGTAGACCCCTGTTATATGACAATGGTCATACACCTTGTCACCATTGAATAGTTTCTCGTACGCTTCACAGTTGGTGGCAGCATTGTGTCTGGCTTCCTACCTCTCAAAAAGTGGAAGCATCTTTATTTGACATCTGGATCTCTCGCATGCATGGTAAGAGTTTTGATGAAGTGTTTTGCTGCATCAGGTCCTCTGTAGACAATTGGTTCCTGAGGGATGAGGTTAGTGATTGATAGCCATGATGGAAATAAGTTCTTATCTCCAACAAAGAAGAGGTCCACAGTGGTCCAAAACAGAGTTGACCTAAATGTTTGTCGATATCAATTCAGTTACAGAGTTAATAGATTAATAAATGTTGTGCCTAGTAGAATTATTAAAATAAGCTGTAAGAAACATAACTCTAAGGTAGTGGATAATTGGATAAAAACAAATGATCTTATTGTATGGTGATCTGAGTTTGTCAGGTACCTATTTCTTGTCTTCCAATTTTTTAAGAGTTGTGGAGGATTTCCGTTGTGTTTCTGTATTGAACTTAATTTTCAAAACCCAATATTTCATTTTGTAGTTTGTGTATTTCTGTCTGTCTGAAGTGTTCTCATAACTATGTCTTATTCTATTTGTAGGAATACTTAATAATGTAGAAGAATATAAGTAATATATGTATATATATATATATATATTATATATATATATATATATAATATATATATATATATATAATATATATATATATATATATATATATATATATTATATATATATAATAAGTTAATATATAAATGTTGAAATATATTCCACATAAGAAAAATAATCAAAATAGTTTATGCATTGTTTTTGCTTAGAATAGTTCGCCTTCTTGCTGCTTTGTTGTGATCAGAATTTATATAGACTCCTTCCTGCGCTCAGGTTTTTACCTTTGCAGGGAGATATTTCTTCATAGACTGATGTAATATTTCTGTTTCTGTGAATGTATTTTTTGAGGAAGTAAATTTGATTTGATTGATAGAGGCAGTAGCTCATTGTAGTATGACACTGGATCACTTTGGTTGCCTTCCCAATCCATTGCTGCTCTTCCCCAGGCTTCTCCAGTAGACATTCAAAATCTGCATAGGCCACCAATGGTAGTCTGAATTTATTCAAATCTTTCTCGAATTTCATTGTTAGTGAGCTTCCATCTTCCTTGAGTTGAGACATAATGATCCTAGCAGACTGATTGTTGGCACAGTACTCCTCATGATCTTTCATCCTCTGCTCCCCATTATTGTTGATGGTGTAGTGTGTGAAGCATCTACGACCAATGATTATCCCACTTTTATGTTTTGTGATCTGAGATCTCACAAGTCTTTCAAAGTCTTTTATGAAACAGTAGTGACTGTTGAAATTTTCCTCTTCTTCTTCTTCATGAGTGGTGGTGGTGGCTTCACTAATGTTCTGAGTGGTGATGGTGGCTTCACTGCTGTCCTGAGTGGTGGTGGTAGCTTCACTACCATCATTGTCATGGAGGAGTAGTAAATCGAAATGATCCTCCTTCTTTTCTCTTGCAGCATGTCTCGGATAAATAATACATTTGGAATCCATCCCAAATATATTGACAGTTACACTCAGATTATCCCTCTCGAAATGGTTCAATTGATGATAGTGGGGAAAGAAATTCCATTGAAATTGTATTTTTCAACGAGCTGATGATATCTATCATTGATTCGTTCAGGATGTGCTCCTTGCACATGTTTGGCGAGGATTACCCTATTGAAACATTGTTGATCACTATTCTTTGGATTGATGATGGCTTCTCTCGTGGCAATTTTGATTGGCAGTTCAATGTAGGAAGATCCTCGAAGTGGTTTCCCAGGTAGCACACCTACGTGTTTCCAACGTTGAACTTTAGTTGTTGAGGTCGAATAACCGTTAGCGGTTGAATTTTTCAACATTTTAAATACAACGTTGTTTTCAACGGTTGATCTCTCGTTGAAAACATGTTGAAAACGAGCTTCCAATTTCACCACTCACAGCGCTACAGTAGTCCTTATACAAAAATGGATCTAGCAACTCTCGTTATCGACCGATCGACACCATTTCATGTTTGAATTCTCATCACATTGATGAAAGCTGTGAACTCTTTTAGAAGTGTCTACCCATTCCACTTTGACTTGGTAAGTTTATCTAATTTATTATTTTTATTTAAAAAATGAGATTGTTTGGTGATTTATTGTCTAAACTTGAAAACAAATATTGTGTGTTATTCACACTTGTTCACATTCGAGGTTAGGGTTAGGTGTATTTGTTAAATTAGTGGGTTCTAATTTAATATATTAAAAATTAATATAATACAATAAGCTTGGTTCTAAGTATTGTACATGTAGCCTACTACTTAACTTCCAAATTAATTACAATTACTTTGATTTCTACACAAATATTTTCATTATGCTATCTATGTATTGTTTTTGTCACACAGGACTGCTTGTGTTGAGAAATTGAATGAAACTCAATAATATAATGAAAAATATAAATTTTTAAAACATAACCCAATTAACCTGCCAACAATGGAAGTCTGTTGCTATGGCACTTATAAATAGTCTATGTAGGCTAACATCAAAGTGATTGCTTTTAACAAGTTCAGTAATTAACTCGGTGATCCAAGAAATTGGAAACAGGTGCCCGGAGTTCAGCTCATAAATATTAACATTTTCCAAATATTGTCATTCCATGGTGACGAAATTTAGCTTAATTGTTCATTTTAAAACTAAATTTTCAATTAATTTATAAATGTTTACAACTCATATGTCAAGGATATTTTTGATTAATTTCATTGTGATTTTAACTTTTGGTCTAGGTTTACAAAATTTGGTAGGCCAATAAAAAATGGTTAAAATATCGGCATACAACTGTTTTTTTTTTCATAAAACTAAGTATGTACCTACAGTAACTATTACATTTTACTCATAAATCTAAAAAGTAAATTTTTTACCGTTTTTATATAGAGCCTTATTTGTTTAGTTCTATAGGCCTAATGAAAGAGGAGTATTTCAAGTTAAAATTCGTCCATGCTACAAAATTTGGAAACCCAATATTCTTACTTTATTCTTAGTCCATTTGAATGTTTGAACGAATATCTAAAAAACAGTCATCACCTCGCCTTGTGATTCAAAATATCAATGTGTATAACAAAATATTAGATGTGCACTTGAGAAAAATTTTTGTACTTGTCCCTTTATCCCTTTTGTCCCTTTTAACCATGCAACACCTGTATCAAATAATAACTCCTATGTGGTGGCAAAATTTCATCTGCCTTCATATTTATAGAATTTCTCATTAAAATTTATATTACCTTATGTTTCAGATTCTATCAAAAAATCTTGTGGGTCGACTGTGGGCATTAAGACCCAAATTAAAGACGCTATTAAGGATTGGCTAAAATATGCGACAGTCAGAGTATTTTCAGTGGAGAAAAAAACAATCTAATTTTGTCGGTAATTAAAAATTTTAAGGTATGAAATAAAATATTAAAACACATTAATATTTGTTTATATTTATATTATTTAACACAAATATTTAATAAAATATTAAAGTATTATGAAATGAAAGTGGAAAGTTATTTTGAAAGTTCCTTTCTATTGAAACACTGTAATAAAATATTTGTTTGTCTATTGCATAAATCACAAACTATCATCTTACCTGAAAACTAAAATGTAGGGGGGTTTATACGATGCCAATTGGCAAGACAATAATATTGTCTTCTGAAATGTACAGCTGGTGTAAATTATCAATTGAATCTTTTAATTCTAAAACCATCATCTAGGCATGGCTAAATAAAAACTAATTGACAACATCAGCTGACGGTTTAAGAAGACAATTATTATTGTTTTGCCAATTGGCATAGTTTAAACCTGGCATAAATGTCAAGTAAAAATTTAGATGATCTATATTATTTGCTAGAAAGAATTGAGCTATTTTTACTCACCACAGATGAAATTATCATACTAAGAATTCAAGATTTTTAAACAACTGCTGAATTCTTGAAATAATAGTTTTAAGTTAGGTATGTTTCTTACAGACATAAAATGTTTTTGAGCTTGGCAGAGTATATTAAATTACCATGGTAATTTGGTTGTAACCATCTCAGTTTTTTAAACAAACTTTTATCATACTAATTTTTGTGGATGAAAATTGAAGTAATATGGAAATAGAAAGAAAAATAAAAATCTCAGTACCCTTTTTGAATCATTTAAATAATGATTAATAATAGTGATTGAATAATTCAAAAAGGGTACTGAGATTTTTATTTTTCTTTCTAGTTCTATAAAAAGTAGCCCTATACAGAAAAGAGATGAAGTAATATGGTTTTTATTGAGTGTTTTTAATGTCACCTTACCAATGTACCGCATTGCACGGTAATATTTCTGTTACATGTAATCATATGTAAATAAAGGAAATATGATTTCGTATTTTCATCTCTTTCCAAATGATTTTAGAAATATTACCATGTAATTGATAAGGTACCGGTTCAAAAGTATGGCTAATTCAACGTCTATTTATAGTTGAAAATAATGGTTGTCATGATGTGCTTTCAACGTCTATTTATAGTTGAAAATAATGGTTGTCACGACGTGCTTTCAACGACTATTTATAGTTGAAAATAATGGTTGTTACAATGTTTTTTCAACTATTATTCAACGTTGAAAATAATGTGGAAACGGCAGACATTTTTTCGTGTTTTCAACGTTGAATTTCAACGTCTTTTCAACGTTAAGGTATTACATGTTTGTAACGTTATTTCAACGTTTCTGTGCTACCTGGGTTGTGCTTGCTGATGCATATGAGGAGACCGTCGATGATGAGAAGGCTCCATCCACTAGAGTTGCCCTCAAACTTGGCCTCTTCTTCCAACAGCTTCTTGCATGCCTCCCTGATAATTCCAGCAAGATTGTTGACATTGAATATTGAATAGTTCAGAGTCTTGAAGGCTACATTCTGAAAATCCTCCTGCTCAATGTTCTTCTCATCAAGGTGGCTTCATTGGTATGTAGCCTCCAACACTAGGTTGACCTCGATTGGCCCATGTGTCTGGAACTCCTGACCTATCACATCAATGATCTTTGTCTGCAGGCTGTTCAGCAGAGAGTGGAAATCCTTTGCTTGGTTGGGTGAAGACTTGTTGTTGTAGAAGAGTGTCCGAAGGTTGTTGTTGAATGCCTTCTCCAATGTACAAAACTCTCCTGACGAGCTGCTGGTCTGCTGGCATCTTATAGCTCTATTCATTTGTAAAATATGTACAAAAAGATTCATAATAGGATGCAATGTAGACAGCAATTATCTAGAGTGACATAGTCATCTTGAATGACATGTCTTGCACTTAATCTAGATGTTTAGCATACAATTATTACTACTATATGCTACTGAGAACCAATCATACAATGGTGGTATGTTCAGAAAAAACAATGTTTAAAATCAATATTCTAAGGTTAGGTTAGGTCACAAGAAGTTACTAGTAACTTCTGCAGACCTAACCTAACCACAGTTCATTGTCTATAATTGTTGACATATTGTTCATAGAGCTCCACAGGCAGAAACATACTTATTCAAAAAATATATTATGCATTACATTATGAGGTGACATACTTGAAATCATTGAAAGGTTAGGTCGGAAGAAGTAACTAGTAACTTCTGCAGACCTAAACTAATCACAGTTCATTGTCTACAATCATATCAATCTGTTGACTTAACTTATTGTTCATAGCTCCACAGGCAGAAACATACTTATTCACAAAATATATTATACATTACATTATGAGGTGACATACTTGAAATCATTGAAATCATATGAATCTGCTGACATATTGCTTATAGAGCTCAACAGGTATGAAGACTAAATAATAATGAATTAATCATATAAATCAATACATATCCATTTTTATGAGTAGAATAAGACAAATTCCTTCATCTCTTTTCAAAACATATAATAAAATACATTTGTGAACTAACCTTTTTTATACAATTGAAGATTGAAATAGCAGTGGTGTGTCCTAGGATACTTTTTCACAGTGTGTGGCTGTGCTGCAATGTGCTGAAACGCTGGGTCCTAGAACTGAACAGGGGGAGATGTGTCTTCTATAGCTCTTAACTGAACACTGATTGTCCTACCACTGTTGTGAACACTATTTATATATACTCCAGAGTGGATGAGAGGCCTTCTGATTTATTTTTATTTATCTTTGATTTTTCATTATTAAATTTTATCAATTTTTTTTAATTCTCTTTTCAATTTGAATTTTTTTTAATTTTTTTCTATTTTTTTAATTTTTTCAATTTTTTTTGAGTTTTGACCTTGACATTGACATTGACTTGACCTTGACCTTGACCTTGACCTTTGACCTTGACCTTGGACCTTGGTTAGGTTGGGTTAGGTTAAGTTAGGTTAGGTTAGGTTAGGTTTATTAGGTTAGGTTAGGTTAGGCGGGGAAGTCTGGCGCATGTTGTCCCAGACTCCCCATTTTATATATATTTTTCTATAAAAATAATGAATAATAAAATAGTAAAATTTAATTTCCAATGAAAGTTATAAAAAATCTTTGAGAACAATTTTTTTTTTATTTCAAATTAATGGTGTAATTCTCAAAACTCCATAACCTAAATTGATAGATATTACATTAAAATAGATGCAGCATAACTACGTACGTTTTTCTTTTAAATTCTGAAATAATCATCTAGTTGATAAATTGATAAAACCAATTACTTGCTCTTCCATCAAATGCTGCACAAAAATTTTACAATGCTCCCGTCTAGAAACTGGTGGATAAAAATCATAAAAAGTAAAATCATGAACCAAATTTGAAGTTTCCGCCATGTTTGTTTAGCCAAAATCAACAACAATGTATACATATGTTGGGTATCAGCATTCATTATTAAGAGCTGCTCTAACATACTTGCTGAACCTTCAAAATTCCTTTTTAACCTCTCCCTTGAATAAAATATTTTCCCTGATAAGTGGAAGGTATCTAGAATTGTTCCAATCTTCAAGTCTGGTAATAGGAATCTTGTCAATAATTATCATCCTATTCGTATATTGAACTGTTTTGGCAAAGTATTCGAAATGATTCTCTACAATTACATATTTAGTCATGTTCGGAATAGAATAAGTGACTTTCAGCATGGATTTGTTCAAGGTAGATCAACCACCACCAACTTGGTTGAATCTACTCAGAAAGTCTCGTCGATTTTAGATGTTGATGGTGGGGTTGATGTCATTTATACTGACCTGTCAAAGGCATTCGATTCTGTGAATCATTCCATATTGTTGAAGAAACTATCCCTATTTGGTTTTAGCATGTCCCTACTCTCCTTTTTCGAGACTTACCTTGTTGGGAGAAGGCAGTATGTACAGATGCTTAATTACCGTTCACACTGTTTTGTGAATACTTCTGGGGTTCCTCAGGGATCGAACTTGGGACCATTGCTTTTTCTGTTATTCATTAATGATTTGCCTAATGTCATAAATCACTCTAATGTTCTATTATATGCCGATGATGTGAAGCTTTTCAGAAGAATAAGTGATATTGTTGATTGTGAGCTCTTGCAGAGTGATGGTCTGTGTGGGTGGTGCATGGATAATGGATTGGATGTGAATGTGGGAAAATGCAGTGTCATGAGGATTACCCGTCAGAGGAACATTACATTGAACAATGCTCCGTATCATATAAATGGCATAATTATTAAAGAAGTAGAAAATTTCAAAGACTTGGGAGTTGTTTTCGATTACAAGCTCAATTTCTCTCTGAATGTTGAAAGGATTGTGAATAAGGCATATCAGCAGCTTGGTTTCATCATCAGAACATGCTCACATTTCAACAGCATACGGACTCTGTGCTATCTCTTCAACACACTTATTTGTAGCATTCTGGAGTATGGTTGTGTGGTTTGGAACCCATACCCGAATTCACTGATACATCCTTTGGAGTGTGTTCAAAACCGATTCCTTAGATATTTATATGTGGAAAAATTGAATTATCAAGCTAGTTCTGCACTCTAGCGATCATTTATTGTACTACAATGACTGACTAGTTAGTGCCACTGATGACTCTGTGAACATCCAGACCAAATAACATTCAATTCATGAGAAAATAATGTTTAAATGGTATGGGTCATGAGTGACCCATTGTGCACTGAAGGGTTAAAAAGTTTAACAATACATGCCCCTTCGACCTTCCCACATCGCAACTCAGAATGATATTCGGTGTGGAATCATTAAAACTGAGACGAGATTTTAGTATGCTTTTGTTCGTTTTTAATGTATTCAATGGCAGAATCAGCTCAATGTTTTTGCTTTCTCAGTTAAATGTGTACATTTCTGCAGTGCCTCGCCGTTCCAGTTTTAGATTATTTATACCTTATTGCAACACTTTAAATCATCAGAACTCTCCCATATATAGATCATCATTCATTTTCAATTGCTTCCATAGGGATTTCTGCGAGTGTGACTGTCGAGTGTTTTAATGTGTCTCTTGTCTGTTGAGTTGATGTTGTATGTTTTTTTTTCTTTTTTAATCCACTTTTGTACTAGTCCTCAAGGGTATGATTAGTACTGATTCTGTTTTTTTTTGTTTATTTCTTTTTTTTTCTATTATTTTTCTTCTTTTTTCATTGTAATTTTTCAATATTCTTCTTTTCTGTACTCTTACTATGTATAATGAACTATTGTAATTGTGTTGTTATGGAAGCAATTTTTGGGAGAAATCCTGTATGCTTCCATGTTTTTCATAAATAAATAAATATCTGAACTCGTCTTGAACTCCTCTATCAATATGTTTAGGTCTAAATGCTAGATTTCGCAGGCCAAAAACTGAAGAGCCCCCTCTTTTTCGCCATCAGTTCTATTTCTATATCATCAAATTGAGGAAGAATGTATCTTAAATTTCGTTCTAAAAATATAGGAAATATTTACATCAGTTCTAAGACGGCATCATCAAATTCAGGAAGAATGTATATGAAATCTCATTCTAAAAATATAGGAAATTCTATAAAAAGCTGCTAGAAAAGAATTCTATTAACCTTGAAAATGGAGAGGATCATTATTGTTGTCCCATTAACCATGAAACAGTAAAACGTACGCAGTAAGAAACAGTATGCAATAAAAACTTACCTATTCAATACAGAAATTAGAACGAAAATGGTGAAAATATAGCTCTGATTCTTTATTTGTTTAAGAGTACCTCAAGTCTTTTACCCCAGTCTTGAACTTGAAATTGATTAAATGGACAATCTCCATTGTACTCTGAGTAAGTTTGACCCACACCTACTTTTACTCGAGTTCCCTGGGTCGCCGTGGGTCAGCTAGTCTCAGTCGGCATCTGAAGAGGGCCGAAGAAGGGGACACTTTTCTTGGTGTCGTGTTTGACGGCCGTTTTAGTACGTTGCGGTAGCTGAAATAGCCGGGTGGTGCACCACGGTTTTCTTCTCACAGGATGCACAGGATGAGGACTCTTCCCTTTTTAGGATGTTGAAGGCAGGGGAATGGCTAGTGGCCTGAGGGAAGGGAGTGGCCAGGAGTGGCAGGATAGGAGCCGTGTCGTTGCAGGGAAAGGCGTCAGGTCGAATCTTGCAGAAATGTTTCATAGGTGACTTCCGGACCCAAATCTAGTCATCGCGGCCGATTCCGGTTTGCCTCTGAATCAAACGGTGTCCAGTAAGTTCTCGATCGGACTCCTATAGGTTCTAGGATTCATGGGAGAAACTGGATTGCATGGAACTGCTTCTGTGACCTATACCAGCAGACATAAATATATTATTAACACTCCTACGAAAGGGTGTTACTGGAATTGACAAATTTTAGAAGTTGACCGTCTTGAAGGCTGTTCCCATCGTTCCAAACTCATATTTTTCGGAATAAAAGAGAAACGAGGCGAAACTAGAGACGATAGTGAGGGCTTCATCAGACATGAAGCCATGCCTGATGAACAATTAGACATGGACAATTGTTCAATGTCCATGACCAATTCCACATTTTCATGTCAACCAGGAAATGTGGATTCATTTGGACGCAAATGACATTGAACGTGTGCACCAACTAGGCAAAAGGCGTATCACTAGTCGACCAATCATTGTCAAATTCTCAACCTATGAAAAATGGAGGTTCTCAGAGCTGTCAAAGACTGAGAGGCTTGCGAACTAAAGTGGGAGAGGACTACACTCACTGATTAAAATGTGTTCGAGACGAAATGAAATCCTATATATTCTCAGGTTATTTTGCGGAGTTGCGCATGACAAACTCATAGTAAACGGTCATTGTTATACTAGAGGGTTGGGCAGGGAGGTATGGATGATTTAAAATAACAGTTAGGCCTACACACTCATTTTTAAACGAAACTAAAAAAATTTTTAGTGTGTACCTTGGATGTTTCCATTATGAAAATCAAAGAGGAAAAAATTAAAACATTGATTATATACAAAAAATAACATCTGTTAAATTCAGCACTCGATAAAAACGGTTGTGTCGATTGTATCCGTCTAATCAGTGACCATTGCCGCTGCGCGCGATAGCGCAAGTGAAAACTTTCCTACTAAATTTACGCAAACTTCTCAACTGAATTCCGTCATGGCTCAGTGTTTCAAATGTAAGATTTCTTTTACTGAGAATGAACCATCAATAAATTGAGTGTAGTGAGTGTAAATGGGCTTTTCATCCATCATGCACAAGACTAGAAAACATCGAGAAATTCAAAAAGAGGAATCAACAAGCCAGAGCTGCATGGAAGTGTGATTACTGTTTGCCAGAAAGGAGTAGTTCTCCGGGTCAGTCGGACATTAATATAAAACAATTCTCCGACTTACTAACAAGTTTACGAACTGAACTCACGGCAAGGCTAGATGAACTCAACTCAAAATTAGAAAACTTAAATACTAAAACCGATGATATTAAGACACATATTAAAACGCTCACAAACGAAAATAATTTTTTGAAACAAAAATGTGCCGACCTAGAGTTACAGAACACGGACAATAAATCATATATTTACCATCTGGAAAAGGAAATTCACGGTCTCCAACAGTACACTAGACTAGATAACTTGGAAATATCAATTCAAAATTGATATAATTGAATATATTGAAATAGTTAGGATTCCCGAAACTAAAGAAGAGAATTTGCCGCTCATCATGAATCGGTAGCTAAAACGATAAATGTGAGCTTCAAAAAGGAGGACTTATCCATCGTTCATTGAGTTTCCAATGCTAAAGGGTCTTCTTCAATTGTTGCAAAATTTACTTCAATATCTAAGAAATTTGAGTGGATCACAGCTTCGCGAAAGAAGAGAGTCATTAAATCCAGCGATATATGCAGTAAACTACCTACCGCAACTGTGTACGTGAATGAACATTTATCTCCATTCTTCAAACGTTTACTGGGTAGAGCTAAGGACCTGAGAATGAAGAAGAAACTCGCGTTTGTTTGGGTTCGTGATTGCAAGATCTTGCTTGATTCACAAGTTTGTGGACCAAACTGAAAATTTGCGAACAAAAAGGATTATGTGTGGTGAGGATTTGGACGAATATAATAAATAAATAATAGTTATGAGAAACCGTAAATTTTGAATTAATATTTCTCAATGCGCAGCGAACTGGTTATTTGATTTTGTTTTATATATTTGCAATATTTCTATCTCTAACATATTTCTGGTTATTACTTTTGTTTTTCTTTTGTTTTTTAAGCATTATATTAATGATTCATGAGTATAATTTTGATGAGGTGATTGATTTGGAATGTTTTAATGCAATTGAAAGTGATGATATCTCTGGTCCAGCGGTTTATGTGGATGAGCAATACAAATTTCCTAAATATATTACACATGAATATCCGCAGTACTAGTAAAAATTTCGATGAATTCATTTTCACTGTGCAAAACTGCAAGATTAAGTACGATTTAATAGTATTAACCGAGACGTGGATGACTGAAAACAGATCTTTTGATTACGGAATAGACGGTTACTCGGTTATAGACAAGCCAGGCCAGCTGAACAAAAGTAACGGTCTGTGTTTATTTGTGAGGGGTGGCATAAAGTTTGACTGTTTCAATTGTGAGAGCTCGGAGGCTGATATCGTCTCGATTAGATTACAAGCATTCAACTGCTTCGTATCGTTGATTGCCGTGTACAGATCACCCTCTGCTAATATTGATGTTTTCTTCAACGAGTTAGATATTATCCTGAGAATTATTGATAAGAATGAGAATGCGGTTTTAATAGGAGATATAAACATTGATATCAGTAGTTTGGCAAATGAATATAGCGGTCTAATGCAAATGTATGGCCTGAGATCTCTTATTAATATACCTACTAGAGTAACAAACAATACAACCTAGGTACATGCATAGACCACATTTTTTATAAAAATGTTAATTTTAAATATGAAAACATAATAAGCTCTGTTCAAAAGACCTATATAACTGACCACTTTTGTACTACACTACACATAGGAAATTCAAACCCAGTCTATATTGATTTAAAGGAGAATATTATTAAACGAATAGACTATAAAAACCTTACGGACAAGTTGGGACAGGAAAGCTGGAAGAATGAAACTACTTTTTATGAGGCTAATCTTGATTTGGATGACAAAATAAATGCTTACTATAAGAAACTGATGGATCACATAGATTCTGCTACTGAACAGATCAAAATGACAAATAGAAATAGACCATTAAAAAATGGATAACTTCAGGGCTAATAAAATCTATAAGAGAGAGGGACAAACTACATAAAAAACTGAAAATCCAACCATTTAATGCTACACTGAAAGCTAGATACAAAAACTATAGAAATTTACTTAACACACTAATAAAGAAAGCTAAACTAGACTACTTTAAAAATAAAATGTCAACTTGTAAAGGGAACAACAAAAAGACGTGGCTCTATATAGAGGGAATTTTAGATATAAAACGAAATAGAAAAACTCCTGACATCGACCCTATAATATTAAATAATTATTTCTCACAAGTATGAGAAGTAGGTAGAAGTTATGCAGGAAATCTGAATAATAGTTTGAGCTCAAGTCACCCAGTACCAACTTTAGTTCCACATAATCGAAATTTTCGAGATTCGTTTTTCATTTTCCCTACAAATTCCGATGAACTTGCTGCCATCATAAATACATTAAAAAATAATTCATCTCCTGGTATTGATAATATAAGCAATGTTTGTTTGAAAAATATATCAGAATACATATCTCAGCCTCTATCAATTTTGTTTAAAAAATGTTTCGAAACAGGTCATTTTCCTCCACATTTTAAGGCTGCAAATATAATTCCGCTATTCAAATCAGGTGAGGTACAAGCTCCTGAAAATTACCGCCCTATAAGCCTAATGAGTAACCTGTCTAAGATTTTTGAAAAATTGATGAAGTTACGTATAATGAAATATCTTCAAAGGCATAATTTGATGGCAGAAAATCAATTTGGTTTTCAGGAGGGAAAATGCACTGAGAATGCAATATCAGAGCTGGTGAGGATTGTGACAAATAATTTTCAGATGAGCAAAAGGACCTTGGCTGTCTATTTGGACTTAGCCAAAGCCTTTGATACTATTCCTCACATCTTTCTCTTGAGAAAGTTGGAAAGTATAGGTTTTCGTGGCACAGTTTTGAAATTTTTGAGAATTATTTGAAAGACAGATCACAAATTCTAACTATGGAAAAACAAGTAAATTAACTTTGAATGAATTCGGCCTTCCACGGTTCTGTCACCAATTCTATTTCTCCTATATATCAATGACCTATTGAGACTTGATATAGCTGGTTGTCATTCGATCTCTTTTGCTGATGACACGGCATTGGTCTTTACTGGTTCAAGCTGGGATGAAGCGAAGCGCTTGGCAGAGTCTGGTCTCACACTTGTTAAATCAAGGCTTGACCAACACATTCTTACGCTGAATGTCGATAAGAGTGTATATATGGTATTTTCACCAGCAGTTAGCTCTCTCCCCAGAGATATTCTGAATACTGGTATCAGAATACACTCTTCAATCTGTCTTGAACGGGAAAGATTGCGGACTGGCGATGGAGATTGTGATTGTCACTCATTAAAAAACGTGAAAGAAACCAAATATCTAGGAGTCTTTGTAGACTCTCATCTTAAATGGAATGCACATATAAATAACATGTGTAAGAAAATAAAACACATAATTCACAAATTGCATAGATTGAATGAACTTAATGACCCAACTATGATATATTTTAGAAGCTGCACTTGGAAGACCAAGACGATATCCCAGCCATAGCCTTTTTGCAGAGTTCCCGGTTTTAACAGTGAGACAACTTTACATAAAAAATTCAATTCTATCCGTTCATAAGCATAAAAATCTCTTTGGAACTAACATTCCGTCGTATAATTTCCGTTCATTATCTCATTACCGCATTCCTAGAACAAATTTAACAGTATGCCGCAGACAGTTCATATACATGAGTAATGAATTGATAAATATTTTACCAGAACAATTAATTTCAGATAGATTTAATGAAACAGCCATTAATGATATAGAGAGATGAATCAGAAGTAACAATGTTTTTCACCTCATGTACAGTTAGAATCTACTTTATTGAAAAAAAATTTTATCCTTATTATTTTCACTAGGTTAAATTTTTTCAGATATTATATTACTACAATTATTATTATTTATCTATTATTACTACTATTCAAATAAAATGTTTAATAATATTTTATGCTCATGATAAATTAAGTGACATCTTTTGGTATTCATTGCTAGCACACAAACTTCAGTTTTGCTGGCAACGCCAATTAAAAATTTAAGTTTAAATTTTATTTTTATTCTGTATAAGTATGAAGTATTTGTTTTATTTATTATTGTTATCTTTAAAGTTGGCAAATAAATGATTTTGATTTTTTTGAAATGCTGTCCGTTTTTGTCCATACACTTCTGTAGACGTTGTGAGAAGTTGCCCATACTCCTCTGAAGCATTGCACGTGGTACCGCTCGAATTTATTGTGTTTTTTTTCACTCAGGGCTTCAAGGGGTCGTGGTTTGTTTGTGTATACACGTGCTTTTTGAGTTTTTAATTTTGAGTTTAGTTTAAAAATGAGTGTGTAACTGTTATTTCAAATCATCCATACCTCCCTGCTCAACCCTGTAGATGATTTGAAACAATCAACCTCGACTTTAAGTCATAATTCGCCCAGAACAGGACCAGAAGAACTCCAAAATTGATAGCAAGTGCAGACATTTACTTACCACCAACGGCTGCTCAATCAGAAGAAAATGGGACAGCCGTGCAAGAACAACAGCCGGAGAGTCGAACGTAGCTGTTGAGAGGGCGCATAGGTGCAGTCGAATCCAGGCGAGACCAGGGCAGCAGCGACTGCGGCGACAGCCAAAAATAGAATTGAAAGCGTTGAGTGACTAGTGAAGGAGTGGATTGGGCGAGTAGCGGTGGCCCGAGGAGAGTGTGTTCGCGGGGGCAGCGGCATCAGGTAGAAAAAAGGGAGGCAGAAACTAATTCAAGAAAAGTGACATATGCGGCTGGATGACTGAAGATGCGATTACCAGGAGTAGGACCAGAGATGGACATTCAAATACACAGTTACACATTATGAAATGAGCTCCAAGAAGTCAAGGTTTATAACACGTACGTGAGGAGGTGGGTTAGACCAAAGCCAAACTTCAAATTTCAAGGATTCTAGTATGATTGCTAAGAATGCAATACGATAAAGTACTGCTGGACTAATTCATAGAGATAAGTCACTCAAAGTGATGTTTAGAAATAGCCAGGGTATTCTAACTATTTCAACCTAGATGGAGTACAAAATGATTCTCACCAATTCTCAATTCTTTGTATGTGTAAGACATGGTTGCAGTGTGAGGATTGAAATGTCTATCAGAGAAAGCAGACTAGCTGATAGAGGAAGAGCTAGTGGTGGTTTATAAATGTTTATGTGAGATGAATTGATAGTAGATGTAATGGAATCCAAAAAATAATTGATATATTTGCTGGAACTAAGGTGAACAGAGAGATATTTCTACTATTGCAATTATTTATTGCAAAATGTTTCGATTCTCGAGAATTGGGAAGCATTGTTCATAAATAGCAAGAACATAGTTGGGGTTTGTTTCAATGTGAGGGTGGGAGAACTAAACAATGACGTTACTTATCCAATCGTCTTTTTCTTTTTATCAACAGAAAGAGAGCGACAAACTTTGAGGCAGACACAGCCGTAGATATTTTTTTGAATTTATTTATTCCTATTAAGTTACAAAATTAATCAATACACTACCGTATAAAAATACAATATACTCTGCAATAACATTAGTCTACAAAATCAAATATTAGGATCTAGTACTTCCTCAAAATAGCATGCTCGAGCATGGGGAAGGTACCAGCCGAACTCTGGGAAGATAAGAATGAATTAGTGAACATGAAGATAAAAAACATAATGATCATTATTGATAAATTAATAAATATCATATGAGAATAATATACAGAGTGGGTGAAAAGTCCGAGAATGGCTTAATATCCCATACACAAAGTTAATTTGACGGTGGGTGTGATTGGGGATCCTACTCATACTGAAAAAACTACTTTACAATGACTTTAAAAATCTGGTCTGCCATTTTGAATGCAACTTCATTTTTTTAAATAGGAAGGTGGTCATACGATACATGATTTTGATAGGGAATTTTAAGAAAAAAATGAATGGCGGAAACCGCATATCGATATCTCAAACCGTTTTGAAGATATTCACATTATTAATCAATACTATTCACAGCAGAGATGAGAGAAAAAAGTATGAGAACGGCTTCAGAGGCGAGGCATCCGGTGTAGTATGCGCAGATC
The DNA here is from genome assembly GCF_014356525.2 of Nilaparvata lugens. Lineage (NCBI taxonomy): Eukaryota > Metazoa > Arthropoda > Insecta > Hemiptera > Delphacidae > Nilaparvata > Nilaparvata lugens. Next base: position 79,328,559 of record NC_052518.1, on the reverse strand, counting down.
GCCCACTATGTACCATAGGCGAAAGCATGACAGAGCACAGTGCAGCTAGTGAAGAGAGAGATAGTCTATGCGGAGGTGGACCATCGCTTGACGTCACAGTGTCATATGTCACACGCACAGTCGCACAGTCGACTCCCTTCTCATCAATCTCTATCATTCTAGACTGTTGCGCGCGCATTCTCACAAATGCAATCAGCATTCACGCACTCGCATTCCCACTTGAAACTTCCAGCTGATTTTTACTGAAAGAAAACCAGTTTGCTCTATGTACAGATGTACCATAGGCGAAAGCATGAGAGAGCACAGTGCAGTAAGTAAAGAGAGAGAGATAGCCTATGCGGAGATGGAACATCACTGACATCACAGTTTCATATGTCACACACACAGTCGACTCCCTTCTCATTCTTCTCCCTCGTCCTGGACTAACAAAAATTGCAATCAGCATTCACGCACTATAGTGAGGTCCACGTTTTAATGGCAGTGTGTGATTTGCAATTGTGTTGCTATCCTTGTCTATCGTTCAACAAAACAGATGGCGCTATCTCTTTCATGCATTGCGATGTTGCCACATCGTTTATCAACAGGGTAGAAATGCAACTAATTTACAAAATATATCTCAATCATTAAAATTATGAAATCCTTAATAAATATTTTCTCTTTACAAATAAAATATGATTAACTATTTTCAACAATAATGAACAGTTAAATTCATCAGATAAACCTGTATCAGCTGTTTGGGTGGCAAGGCTGAGATCTGGCAACCCTTTCATCCTATCTTCCTTCCACTGCCATTATAACATGGACATCACTATAGCATTCTCACTTGAAACTTCCAGCTGATTTTTACTGAAATAAAACCAGTTGAAATGAGTACAAACATTTTGTGATGTATCTGCACCCTCCCATCTCAACAGCCACCATTTCATAAAACTAATTTTTATTATTATTGTTCTCACTCACTCATTCCTCCCAGCTCTTTTTCTTTCAGCACACAAGTTCCCCGTGAAGCTAGCCCCACCATATATCGAGCCCAAAATTTGAAACATATGTAAATATTTAGGGCTTTTTTGGGCTCCCAGAATATCCAAGTTTCAATTTTTAGGCTCAACCGGAAATGGGGTTTATAAGGGTTTATACATTGGCGGGCCAGCTTCACGGTTAGCCTGCGACCATCACCGATCTTGAAGATGAAGGTGTCATTTGATAGAGTGAATTTTGGGCTTCCATTCAATACCATCTTCAAATTTTGGGCTCGAAAAATAAGACTGTGAAAGACTTTGAAAGTTTTCAAATTCGGCGGGCCAGCTTCACGGTTAGCCCGCGACCATCACCGATCTTGAAGATGAATATGTCATTCGATAGAGCGAATTTTGGGCATTCATTCTATACCATTTTTAAGTTTTGGGCTCAATAATTACGCTGCGGGCGGAGGAAAAATGCTATTGGCCGGGGGAGAGGGGGTTAACATATTGAACCAAGTCCTATGACACCCCCAGGGAAAGTGTATTCCAGAAAAATTTGATAAAAATTGATGTAACAAGTGATCAGCTATCATGTGATACCACTTTCAATTTTTGGGCTCGATAATCACGCCATCAGCGGGGGGGAAGGGTTGTAGGTAACCAGGTCACATGCCGCCCCCAGGGAAGTTGTACTCTATAATAATTTGACGGAAATCGATGTAACAAGTCTACAGCTATCATATTATACCACTTTCAGATTTTGGGCTCGATAATCACGCCATCAGCGGTGGGGAAGGGTTGTAGGTAACCAGGTCACATGCCGCCCCCAGGGAAGTTGTACTCTATAATAATTTGAAGGAAATCGATGGAACAAGTCTACAGCTATCATATTATACCACTTTCAGATTTTGGGCTCGATAATCACGCCATCAGCGGGGGGAAAGGTTGTAGGTAAACAGGTCACATGCCGCCCCCAGGGAAGTTGTACTCTATAATAATTTGACGGAAATCGATGGAACAAGTCTACAGCTATCATATGATACCACTTTCAGATTTTGGGCTCGATAATCACGCCATCAGCGGGGGGAAAGGTTGTAGGTAAACAGGTCACATGCCGCCCCCAGGGAAGTTGTACTCTATAATAATTTGACGGAAATCGATGGAACAAGTCTACAGCTATCATATGATACCACTTTCAGATTTTGGGCTTGATAATCACGCCATCAGCGGTGGGGAAGGGTTGTAGGTAACCAGGTCTGCTGCCCCCAGGGAAGGGTATTCCAGAAAAATTTAATAGAAATCGATGGAACAAAACTTCAGCTATCATGTGATACCACTTTCAATTTTTGGGCTCGATAATCACGCTGTCAGCGGGGGGGAAGGGTTGTAGGTAACCAGGTCACATGCCGCCCCCAGGGAAGTTGTACTCTATAATAATTTGATGGAAATCGATGGAACAAGTCCACAGCTGTCATATGATACCACTTTCAATTTTTGGGCTCGATAATCACACCGTCAGCTGGGGGGGAAGGGTTGTAGGTAACCAGGTACCTTGCCGCCCCCAAGGAAGGTGTATTCAAGAAAAATTTGATTGGAATCAATGTAACAAGTCTACAGCTATCATATGATACCACTTTCGAATTTTGGGCTCAATAATCACGCCGTCAGCGGGGTGGAAGGGTTGTAGGTAACCAGGTCACTTGCCACCCCTTCAGGGAAGGTGTTTTTCAAAAAAATGTGAAACTAGGTATGAAGGTATGAAGAAACTCGTCAAAAATATGATACAGTACCAAGTTCTGAAAAGCTAAAATATCATTGAATAATTTTTTAAGAAATCATTAAAAAATTTTTTTAAATCATTTTTTAAGAAAAATAAAATGAAAACTTGAAAATCAGTTCAATGTCCAGGTCAGAAGGTTGGATATTATTCAATTCTGATTAAGATCTTACATAAAATTGGTGAAATTCTTATAACTATGTTAGTTTTGAATAGATTGATTTGAAACTCCATGGGTGTGTTAATTGTATGAAGGGAAACGTTCATGATTTTTTGTGGAATTTCCCTACGTTCCCTTCTCCGTCCCAAACCAAAAAAAACATGGTCGTTCTGATGCTACATGCAAGAAAATTCAAAAGTCGCGCTATTTTGAGCTTCCTCTTTGCTTCGCGGCAAGGAACAGGATTGGATTAAATCGCCCGCGGAACAACACTATTGGTCTACTCAGAAGCGCGACTTTTGAATCCTCTCTAATATACAATCAGAACTACCATAATATGTTTTCGGTTTAGGAGTGAGGATGGGACGTAGGAAAATTCTACAAAAATTCATGAACGATTCCCTTCATACTATTAACACACCCATGACGTTTCAAATCAATCTTTCAAAACTAACAAAGTCATAAGAACTTCTCGCCAATTTGTTGTTAGTTTATAATCAAAATTGAATAATAACCAACTTTCCGACCTGGACATTTAACTAATTTTTGAGTTCTCATTTCATTTATGTTAAAAAAAAGATTATTAAATCATATTTTAGCTTTTCTGAGCTTGTGATCATATTTCATATTTTTGACGAGTTTCTTCATACCTATATCCAATCAGGTACGGTATCTGACATGATACATGAAAGATTATTATATCTTATATATGATACAGTTCTTGAGTAATTATCATTCATTTTGTATACTCTTGTATATTTTTGTCATTGAGTATACATCTAACTGGATGAATACTTCTTGTACAAATCAATTCGTATTCCGTATAATTCGATAATATTCTAGTAATTTGAATTAGAATAAAATATTATATGAGGAACTGTCATAAGGCTGTTGGAGAATGTTTATTATAGAATGTAGTAACAGTTTGTAGTATTCAACGTTTTAATTCAAGTTCAGTATACTTTCTTGTGCATATCATTTATCATTGTCATATACTGTACGATAGGTATCGATTGAAACTTGGAATAAATTTGAATATTAGGCGGTGTACTTAAAAAAAAATAGGCAATGTTTGGCAAAGATGAATTATTCCAAAAATATTGTGATTGTGTTGTCGAAATGCAATAAACATTAGCTGCAATAAACTTGTAGATCTGGGATTTTTTTTATTCTCTAACTAGTCTATCAACCTCCTGCACACGTTATTCAGCTGTAGGTCGGTCAGAATAAATAAAATTTAAACGGCCGCCATTGTGTTTTATGAATTCGAAAAATTGTCATAATATTTATTCTTTTGTAGCTCTATCTAGTCACAAATCATTGTGCAAAGTTTCTATTCCTATTAGAAAACAAATTGTAAGTTGAAATAACAAAATGGCAGGAGTAACTGAGGACTATCGGACAGTTTGAAAATTAAATAGAAAAATATGTTTTGTACCTAGGAACAATTCCCTAGAATATTGGTAGGAAGCTCGGAAACACTCTGTATATTGGCTTTGAACATCTATTGATCTGCACTCTGATAATCATAAAAATTCAACTCGTCAATCAGGCCATAATGAAACATGTTCATTGAACTTAAAAATTATAGTGGCGACGTAGATGAATTCAGTTGGCCCTTTAGAGGCGCACTAAGAAATCTTTTGGCGATATTTCAACTCTAAGGGTGGTTTTTAAGGGTTCAATGTTCGTCTTTTAGCATGTATATTCTTGTTATTCCAATATCTTAAAATTATAATTGAAATGTCCATACCATATGTTAATATAGAACTATAATCTAGAGAGAGTACTTCTTCGAACACAGTTGTTCTGGTAACTAAATTAAAAATTTTGTCAGGTTGGCATTAAGTAATAACGCCAAAGATACGCCTAAAATTAGAGTTTTCTCAGCTTTTCTGCGTTTCCTCACCTTTTTCAATAATTGATGGAAATATATTAAAAAAAATTCAGTACACAGGTTTAGCTGAGGTTGAAGAATTTTGTTCGCCAAAGATACGCCGATATAGTAACAGGTGTTTTCCGAGATCAATATCGATTGTCTGATTATTCAGAAACAATTATTGTTGTTTTGCATTAGGATTCTCTAGAAAATAATAAGTGATCAGAGAATCGACAGTCTTTAAAAAGTTGAATGAATATAAGTTTTGCGTAACCTTATCCGAGATAATGAAAACCGAGTTGAAAGTGATCAATTTATTATAAATATCGTTGAAATAAAGATAGTCATTAAAATGTGATAAGCATCCTCAAATTCTTCTACAACTTTGTCACACTCCATTCTCCCCCTTCGCAAGGACGTTGCGAGGGGGTTTTGGTCTGGACCCACCTCCCGAAATTCATATTTTCATTAAATTTCAAAGAATAAAGATGTTTTGAATCTTTCAAAAATGTTGAGCAGATTTTGCGTTTTATCAGTGTTTTCGAGGATACAGATGTTTAAATTTAATATAGAAGTACAGGTAGGGCAGATGAACTTTGTCTTTGAAAGGATTCGAAATTTCATTAGAGATAGGCCTACGCCCGAAAATAAGGGTTTCAGCGGTTTTCCAGCCTTCTTCTGTGTTTCCTTAGCTGCTGCTTGATGATACGCCTATTTCCTAAGCATTTGGAATGAGCTTTTCCTAGTTTTTCAGTAACTACTGAACTTGAAAAAGTTTAAAATCGATACACGGGTTCAGCTTAAGTGCTGTATTGAAGGGTTTTTCCCCAGTATTTCATTGCATTTTTCTAGATTTTCAAGTACATTGGAACTCAAAGAAGTTGGATGGAATTAATGTTTTGAAACTACTTCTCTACTTATCATTTATTTCTATGTCAAATTTCAAAGTACTAGACTGAAATACAAAAATCCTTTTAAAGTATCATATAATGTATATTACATACGTTTTTGAATAACGGTTTATGTCTCTACATGAGAATTAATATTTTTAATAATCTTCATTAGAATAGACAATGATATTTGCAACTCTAAGCTACTTGGATGTAATTGAGCAGTAATTGCGTTGAACTTGAAAGTCTCTATAATTTATTAAATATTTGAAGGGAGAATGTGGAATGTAAATGGAGGCGAGTGAAGCGAGCCGACTCTTCTTGTGTGTCATACCTCTTTCTTTAAACAAGCAATATTTCTTTTTTAAATACTTCCAAATATATCATGATGCCATAATGTGAGCATAGTGTAATAAATTGTATTTGTAGAAAAATTAATGGATTCTCCAAACATATTGGATTGCAATTGCCAATAGGGCTAGTCCCATATTGATACGCGACGCGGCGGGACACGAGTCTGCTAGATGAGATAATATTATTTTTATGATCATAATATTGTAATTTTCACAATGAGACAAAGGTTCATTATAAATCAAATATCAGACAAAGCTTCATTATAAAATAATGAACATTACTTTATAATATGATGTTAACTCATATAGCAGACTGGGGTTACATCATGTCACGTCGCGTGTCGTCGCAATATGTGACCAGCCAAGAAGTTAGGTTTCAAATCTTGGGTTTTTATAAAGTTTATAAATTGATAAGTGTATAACTTTAACCAGGTTTCAGAAATCTACAACCCCTCTTTCTATAGGTGCGTACAGACTTACGCGCCACAAACACGCGTATTTCGCTTTTCATCAGCTCTATATCTTCTGCATTTGTACAGAAACAGTAAAATACAGATATAATAGGCATTATATTAGCTGATGAAAAGAGAAATACGCGTGTTCGTGGCGCATAAGCCTGTACGCACCTTCACAATGAACAGTTCTCACTCTTGAATGTTCCCCTGTCAAGAATAACTTATGCTGCATACCAGAGATAAACTGATATATGTATGATGTAGCTCACCTTAATATAATATAGCCATGAATTATAAAATCTGATTTACAAATAAGGTCTATATTGTTCCTACGTGACTGTGCTTTTGATATAAATTGTATTTGGTGAATACCAACCTAGTATGTAGGTAATCATTAGCCTAATTATTGAATATTTAATATTTCACTTCTGGCCCCTTCCACAGCAATACATAAATCCTGGCTATGTCTTCAACCCTCAACTGACAATAAGAGTAAAGGAAAAGAAAAAATAGAATTGAATCGTTTTCAACTGTTGCAATTATTTCACAGAAACTTGAATTTATATTGTTTTTTTTCCAATAAAAAATTTTATTTTTATGTTACAAAGACTGAAAGCTCAGAAGCTTAGGCGTGGATAATATCGTACAGGACGATTGTTCTGGAGACTTTTTTAATATCAGATTTTTTCTGGCGATTTGAGCCCTGAATAATTTGTACTGCTTACTAAAATATTATAATTGATATTATTGATTCACAGCCAAGTATAGATATTCAGTTGTAATAAACCAGTGTGTACGGTTAGTGGTTTTGGGTACGAATTAAAATGGCTGGTGCATTGAAAAAGGAGCTTAATGTGGATTATTCATGATATTAGATAATGGTGATGAGTACAGTAGTAGACGTTTTATTTGTTCTTATTACCATTATTCATAATAGTGGTTATTCATAATAATAGTTTGATTATCTGTTTCCCAAAACTGTCTAGTCCTCAGTCAACCTATACAAAGTACTACTAAATTTCAAAATTTTCTGCTTATTGATTTTTGAAGAAAGCTTAGAAAACGTAGAAATAGTGACAAACACTGAACACTAATGAATTATCAGTTTTCAGGAATAACCATTTTCAACTACAATATGGGATTCCCTTACATAATCCAGATGCATTGGAATTCTGGTGATAGTTTGTTCATAATATACTGAAAATATGTATTGATCTCTAATGAATTTTCTACAAGCTCAGTTTTTACCAAATAAATTTTTCAAATTAAAGATGTTGTAAAGTTATTACAGTCAGAATCCCGTGAAAACTGTGCTATACAAAATTCATAGTCTATAATAACATTTTTCCAAATTTTGGACGCATTTTTGAATGCGTTTTATTGAAAAAACTGTGCTTGTACAAAGTTAAAGCTTCACAACATATTCTGACAACGTGAAGTTTAAAGTTTCTTTTCAATTTTTCTAAAATATTTCGACACCTGTGCACTACAAGTTCACATAGCGTTACGAAGCCTGTACCTTTGGCGTTATTTTGTAGCGTCAATATAAAGCATGATAATATCATTCTAGAATGATAAAAATGAATGTTTAAAAATGCATATAGAACAATGATAAACAGAAAATAGACGATAAATAAATGAATGAATTTATTTCTAGTTAAAAAATATCATAACATCTAGTAGAAATTAATTCATTAAGAAAGATAATATAGTAATAGTAATTCTATAATATTATAAAGTATAGAATTGTCTTACACACATATGGGATGGGAAATTCGCGAATGAGGCATCGTCGCGTGGGAACTACTCAACTGATTCACTTGAAATTTTGTACGATGATTCTTGATTTACTGAGGAAGATTATATTTTATGCCTACCTAGATCATGTTTGTTAATTAATGAGTAATAAAAACAAATTTATTTATTCTGCGATACAAAGTATATGTGGGGTGAAAGAGACAATATAATCGTTTTTTTATTGATTGTCAATATTTACAATTGAATATGTTCAATATCAAAACCTAAATTCAATCTAAACCACTATTCAGTGCTTTAAAAATACCCTTGCGGAGTATGGATTAACTGCTGGTATTAATTATATTTATGATTATAATATTATTCTATGAGTCTAGTTCAAGCAGCATACTTATTCAAGGTTTATTAATGATAATAAACTGGGCTTCTGTATATGGCACAAAAAAACTGCCCAAGTAGCACAGAACCTAGGCTCAACATTGAAAATTAGTTGGCGTTGTTGGGGATTGGTTGGTTGGGGCATTTTTGGCCCGACCAATAATTGCAATCGATGGGCCAACTAATCTGTTTTCTTTGGGGCCAACCTTTAATTGCATTCATTCGGCCAACAGATGTGGTTATATTTTGGGCCAACCAAAAATTGCATTAACATCACTGTGCATGTTATCATTATGCTTGCATCTATTTTATTATATTATATTATAATGAAATGTGTTTTGCTAAGACCACCACAATTACTACTAATTATTATAGGCAAGCTAGTCGACTACTACCGTATTTAATATATAACTTGGTAGGTACTATTTATTATAATAAATAATATTTAATATAAATATACCGGTATATCATAAATTAACTTATATATATAATAAATTATTTTCTGGGGTCTCACCTCGTCAGCACTCGTCATAATCAACCAATTATTGCTAACTTGCTAACAAGTAATATAGTATGAATAAGGATAAAATAGTCGATGCTTTAATTAATCGAAGCTCAAACATCAATTCCATATAACTATCGATAGCCATCTATCTCACCAGCAAACAACATTTTTTGTTATAAAAGCGATGTCTTGAACATCAAAAGTCTGAACCTCAAACTTCTAAAAAATATTTTTGATACCTCGATTTTTGATATCTAAATAGAAGATTAATGTTTCTCAAAGTAGGCTCACCTTAATGGTAATTGGAAATACAGTATTGATATAAATATCGATAATATCGGCTTCAGAATATCAATACTCGATATTCGGCCACTCATCGGCTGATGCCTTGTGGCTTGCTCGTTGGTTGGCTGTAGTTGCCTTTGCCTGTCTGCCATTTTGGATTGCTGTGTAGTATTTGCTGATCGTTGTGCTTTCATTGTGGATTGTTGAGTAAAACATCTTTATACTCTTGATTAATCACTATATTTATGATAAACTATAAAAGCAATATCGTTTTCCATGTTATTATCAAGTTTATAATTATTTTAATGCAATCAAAATGATCTTGAATTCTTATTGGGATAGGCTAGAAGCATGCTCCACTTTGTTTTTACTGGATTATACCTTACAATCATGCCATTTTTTATAAAATCTTGTTCCTTAAAAAATAAGTAATTTGCCTCCTGTAAAAAACATCTATCATTTATATTAATTAAGTCAGAAGTTTTAAAATTGCATTTCTCATCTTTTCATAGATGTATAATAAGGTTCTTAATAATTATTATATATTCTCTATTCAGATTGTTCCAGCAAGTTCACACTTGGTGGACTTTAAAAATTCCTACGTTTACACTGATCTTTTGAATTCAACTGATTCAAACTATTATTTTAATATTAGCCTACCTCGATCAAACTATAGAGGAATGATAAGTTACAAGTTTTAGGCTACTTTTAACGTGCTATTTCTATGATCAGAACCCCAATCATAACTTCTTATTTGCTAGGTTAGTTTTGTTCTAGTTTAGCTTAAGTTATTATTATATTCTCAGCATAAATGCGCAGTTACTCTTGGAGTTGTGACTAGACAGGTTAGGCTAGCTTCTGAAAATAGGTTTTGTAAGTTTATTATTGGGCTATAGGCTATTTAACTTGATTAAAATTAGAACTAGATAACCTAATAAGGTCAATTTATTTTCTAACTAAATTGTGGGAAAATGACCACCACTTGTTATTTATTGTCCTAGTATAAAAAAAAGTTGAAATGAATTCAAGGTTTATTTTTAAATTTATTCAATTATTGGCATGAAAATAACTTACAAAATTTATTATAAGATTTATCTTAAGATGGTATCATACTTGACTGTTAACTTATATGCCATCTAGATGCTACTAGTACGGTAACTTAACTCATTTCTACTTAGCACAAAGCATTTCATGTTTTTGCAAAGCTTTTGGCTCTAGCTAAACATTTTAATGCCATGTTTTGTAAGTCCATGATAAGACTAAATTCTTTGTATTTAAAAGAATAGTAGGTAAGCTTACACATCTTGACTATAAGCTTAATCCAGTGAAATCCGATTTTTAAAACTCTTTTCAAGTCATAATGTTGGTTAAGGGAAACATGCGCCAACATATTTTTTCAGTTAACTTTGATTTGGCACTTATCAAATAGATAACACTGCAACTCAATTCTAATATCTTTCATTATAATGATTGTTCCAATCACCAGATTACAAGATAACAACTTATTTACAGGTCCCAGCTTATCCGAATTCAAAATGTTTTTGTTCTAGGGACTATTATTCAAAGCAGCTATGTTATTTGCTGTGATTGAGTTTGAGAAAAACTCAGGTGGAGGATTAGCTATTATTCGTGAAGAGTGGATGACTCCGAGAAAAAAAGAGTGCTTTTGGCCTCCTTATAAGAATTCGATTGCATTCAATAAATTCCTGTTAAATTCGAAAGATACACATGAAGAAACTTGGCCCACCTATGAGATGAAGAGAGTTTTTTATAGAACAGGTCAGTAATGTAGATGAATAATTTGAGACTAAAGGCTATGCAAACACAATACGAATTTAATTTTGCTTTCTATTCTGTTTTTAATTACCTATAAACAATTTCAGATTTGAGGTAATCAAGATGGTTCAATATTTGAACAATCTCAAGCTTTGATATGTTAATTTTATTCTTCCTTCTTATCATAACATTATAACATATTTCATTTACAATATATTATGTTGGAATAATTCCTACATAAGTGATCAATTTTCAAATATTGTTCATCAAGTAACTATATAACTTATAAAAAACATTATTAATCCATTCACTTTTAATTAGATCCCATGTAATTGAAAATGTGAATACTTTTTCCAGATGATATTCGGAAAGCTAGAGAGAAGTTGAGGAAAGCAGAATCAGATTCTGAAGTTCTCACTGAATTTGATGAAGGTGGAAAAGAAAAGCGAAAAAGAAGACCGGTAAAGAAAATACTATTCAGTAGTGACAGTGAAGATGAAGCTCTGGTTACAAAACAAATTAAATATCCAGAACCACCTTCAGAACTACTTGTTGATGTAGAAGCTCAACACATCCTGACAACAAATGGTGATTTGAGTAGATGTTTGTGTTATATGGAATGTTTCCACAAGTACTGACCCCAGTATCACTACGGTGTTCTCAAGTGAAAACTAACAAAAATGTTTTAGGAAAAAGGCAAATTCTCTTTAGTTATCCTGTACTCCCCCAATTGATTTTTCATTATTTCTCATTTTTTATTATTGGATTTCTCAAAATAAGTCATCATGCTTCTCAGACTTTCCTCTCTACATTTTTAGAATGATGAAAATATGTAATATATATTTAATAGTAGTTAATAATTATTTCCCCCAAATATTTCAATTATTAGGGTACATTGTATTTCGTTACAGAATCATTCATAGCAGGGGATTCAGATTTGGAGAAGCCGATTGAAGAGTCATGCCTGGTCTCTTCAGAACACACTGCTGGCCACAACATATCATTTACTCCTCAGGGTACAAACAGTGGGCATTCAGTTACTTCAAGTTCATCTAAAGGTACACTATTCATTATTCAATCTTGGATCAACTTTTTATGTAGAGTACTGAGTATAGAGTGATATAGCTATCCTAGAGTACCTAAACTGTAATTCTAGGATAGTTTCTCAACTTTTGGTTTTATATTAAGATTATAACTATATGCCAGTAGTGAGCTGTTTTATAGTGACTTATTCTCTTATTTCAATAAACCAAAAATACATGGAGATTTAAAACCACAAACTAGCAGTAGGTAACAGATGGGGGCCTAGCCCATTGCGTCATTGTGCTGCTGGGAATAAGTTATTTGTTCTTCAGTGTAGAACACTGCAGTCACTTGAATAATGATAATCTATTGTTGATTTCTGTAAAATTGGAGTGCCATAAGAAATTTTTGTTTTGTTGTATCTTTTCTGAAAATCAACCACCAATGTTTCTTTAATCTATATTCTTCAATCTATAGAGATCTTCCAAATTTCAAAACTGTTCAATCTTCTGTTCATTAGATATCTTGCTTAAAGATAGAAACAATGACAAGAACAAGAAGAACTGGGTGGTCAATGATTCCTTGATAGAGAGACTTGAATATCATTTACTACAATGGGGTATGTGCATCCGCGCTCTTAATAGCAGTAGAAATCACAGTAGAAAATTTAATATCATTGTTTTTTTTTCAGGGCTCGATGTTCTTGCAGGCCATTTGGCAAGGATAAATAGAAGATTGGATGATATTGAAAAGAATCAGAGTGAAATTTTAGCAAGGTTGTGTCCAACAAAGCCTGCTATGAACATTATTCCTCCTGATATAAAACTCCCCTGCGAAACATTGGACGAGATTAGTGACTTGGAAGATTGGTTGCTGGACGACACTAATAAACAATCTTTGGTGAGTAGGCCTAAACTACTAAGTAAAGCTCAAAACCAGTGATAAAATTAATAGATTTTATTATTGGTATAAGATTTTAGACCACCATCAAATAAGCATGAGATATTTGAACAATTTCCAGGGGTTCTATAGAAAAACTATGTTAATTTGAAAAGCTGTACACAAATAAGATAGGCCTACCTAGTTTTAATTTTCAACATAGGAGGTTTGCTTCTAATAAAGTGATGAGATCATTTTTTGAAATCCAGTTATTTCTTTATAGTAACTCTTCATTTTTCAAATTTAATAAGAATAATTTTCAATCTTTTATGCAATCAATTAGCACAAAAAATCGTTACAGGCGTTCTTGTCATCGACAAAATCTCATTTAACAACTAAAATCTCCTCATGCAGTGACTAAAAATATTTTCCACCAATAAATTAATTGTGTTTTCTTGAGATGACCCATCTTCAACGAGGTTTCTGAGGCCCTTCAACAAAGCATGGGTGTCCTGCTAGTTTCTGCTATTATTATGACATATTTTTTTCTTAATCCAGATCAAATCCTCATATTTCCTTTTTCTCAACCTAATTATTTGTCAATTAAATGAGTGAGTAATATAGTTGTCTTATTATTTCCATAACAGATCACAAATTTGAGTCTTCTGGGTGGGAAAAAAGTTGGAAGAGTTGTGCGCAATATACTTGAAAAGATTTTCACCAATGATGTTGCCAAACTTTTCAATTGGACAGGCAGACACAGCAAACGCTGTTTGAGAGATTTGGCTGTGATGAAACTCATACCTGGTAAGTATATTGCAATAGCTACAGGATGTCTTGTAACTCTCTGACACTACTTCTAGGTATTTCTGTATTAAGATTTGTAGATTCACCAGGTTGGGCAGTCACCATAAGAGCCCAGCAGTCCACTTTTTCCGAGATTATGACATCAAGTGGAATCCACTCTACTATACCTATATATTCAAGATTCAACATTTATCTAGGAATCAGTTCCAACAGATGATGTTTGGAAATAAAAAAATACCGTTAACAATATTATAAATCTAAATAATTGAAATGATCATAAAAACAGTAATATTGATGATAGACGGTTTAATAATTGAAAATTTACAGCTACATTGATTGCTTTGATAAAAATGTTACTGTTCATCTACTCTTTCAAATCCTGATTTATCAGGTTTATGTTGGTTGCAAAACTTAGCAGGTTTTATATATGGAATTCAATTCTCAAACCAATCTAGCAATCTAAAATGCTAGTTTATATCCAGATTATCAAGTTATATCACTTTAAATTTTAAACAGCTTGTTTTCCAGCATATTGTGTAAAATATTCAAATAACTACTGTAGTTTCCAACTTCCAAGTGGTTTTAACAGATATATTGTAGTCATTTTAACATTGAACCTGGCCTTTTTGATATCTGAATAAATCAACAACAAACTTCAACTTTGTAAATCTATATATGCAGGATATGTCCCAGATAACTTCTAATTTGATAAACTTATATTTTATCTAATGATTTGTTTTCAGGTGCTGTAAGGAAACAAAAAAAACTTATCAAGTTCTACGGATGATGAAATAAATACCAACATTGCAAATTGGTTCAGATTTTCGAAGGATAGAAATGGAGGACGAGAGCAAAGACGAAAGGACAAGCCAAGACAAGATCACCAGGACCAGCAGAGACAGTAAAAAATACCATGGTTTATCAAAAAGAACTAATTACAGAAAGTTAGCAAAAGAAAAACAAAAAATCAAACAACAGTTACTTGAATTGTGCACTCCTGTTGCAAATTGTGTTCAATCTGAAAATAGCACTCATGAATCCCATGATAACTCACTTGATATCTCAAATCAATTTGATAATTTATCAGGAAGTAAAGAAAGTTTTCCATACAGTTCCAGTTCTGATAGTAGTATAAGTAGTAGTTTCAGTGATGTTTCAAATTATTCTGACAATAGGGACACTAATCATTATTAAACGAAAATCCAAAGTAAATTCTGTAAACCAGACTTCTGCTTCTGCAAATATTGACGACAGGGTGAACATATAGATGGAAATTTGATAACAGCTTCTATCCAAAAATTATTACATCATGCAGGACTTGCAAATAATTTTTAGATAGTAGCTCTCATCGAATTTCGTTCCAGCCGTTTATCCTTTTGTCAATATTTGCAGTAGCAGAAGTCTTCGGGGTGGTTCACAGCATTTAACTTTGAATTATCGTTTACTAATAATTATTTATTCATTAGCATTTGAACAAATGCAATTTCTCATTTTTTCCATCTGTAATTTATCAAATGTAATTGTAATGTAAATGCAGTTGTAATGTAATTTTTCAAATAGAACAATGTGTCATGTGATACATAATTGATTTGTAATTTTAAGTGAAAATGAATGGCGAAAACCGCCATTCAAAAATCGCAGCTGTCGGTATGTCATATTATTATTTTTATGGCACATTGTCAGTCAATTTTTGAACCATTGCCATAGTCAATTTTTGAACCTTGAATTATGTTCCCTGTATTAATCTTTGTATGTTCTGTTTTTTTTTCAAGATAAAATATTATTTTAAAATTTATCAATGTTGTACCACGCATATTATATTATTTCACATTAAAATTAAGTATGAAATAATAATTGTTTTATTGTACGTTAATATCATCTACCTTTAAAATAGTAAACTTATAGTAATTGTTGAGGGCGCATTACTGCAAAAAGGATTTGAAAAAAAAATTATTTATATGACTGTTTTTATACTCAGCTCATGCAGTCAGAGAGCAGTTCTGTGAGGGATCTACATGAGTCTCTAAATATATTGGTCTAAGGTTACTGTATTTAAATATTATTTGCAGGTATGTACGTGAGACTGCAGTAGAATTAATCCAATTTACCAGACTGTCCTGACATCTTTGAATAAATAACTATCACTCACCATCTGTCAAATTGGATTAATTCTACTGCAGGTACCTATATACCTGCAAATAATATTCAAATGCAACATTGTCAATTGGTTGGCCCAATGTAATATCTTATGTTGGCCCAATGTAAGTGAACTGGTTGTTGGCCCTTCATATATACACTTTTGATGGCCCAACATTGTTATAAGGTTGGTTGGCCAACTGTTGGCAAGAGTGCCAATTCAAACCACAGGCCAACTGAGGATGACAACCAATTTTCAACGTTGGTCCTACTTTGTGCTACTTGGGTGGAATCCATTCGAAGACAAAAATTTAGATTCCATCATTTTAGATTATTTTGGATTATATTTATTATGTATTCCAACGCTGTTGAACAGTGAGTAGATAAAATAACTGTTGTAGCTTAGGTATAATATTGTTTAATTATTATTAAATGATATAATATTATATAAAAATAATATTGTTTTATTATTATTCTAGAAGAATCGCAAAGCGTAGATTTGTAGAGAGAAGAATAAAAAGAATTTGATTTATGTAGGTACTGAAATTCCAATTTCCAATACAGTTTATCAATATAGATGTAATAACGACATGATAGTCATTATTCAATAACATTCCTAATTAGCCAGATATAGTCGATTATATCTGCATAATCGGTATTTACTCACTGTTCACCAGCGTTGGAATACATAATAAATATAAGCTCTGGTTCTATAATGAAAGTTTTTCTATAAAAAAAAATATTTATTTATGTCAAGTGAATAGTAAGGGAGAGTAGGTGAACAAGAGTGTGAGAGAGAAGTACTGCATAGACGTGTGTGCTTGTGTGAGAAAGAAGGAATGTATAGGATTGATTGAAAGAGACATTGACAGAGCATCAGGTACGCGCGCCCGCGCGCGCGCGGAATTATTATTCTTTCCTTATAATATTACTATTGTGTATGGTGTTCTATGAGAGAGAACGAGTGAGAGTGAATGTCGAGAGAGCATGGTGTCGAGAGAGAATGATTGTACGGAGCGAGCGGTGGGAGGGGAGCACGTGTGTGAGAAACTTACCTACTTATGCCGGCGCTACAGTCCATGAAGAACCTTCGCCTCCTCCACAATTCGCCTCCAATCGTTTCTTGTCTGGGCTAACACTCTCCACTGCATCACTCCCATCACACGCAGGTCTTTCTCTACTTCTCTCAGCCAGCTCCTTCTCGGCCTTCCTCTTCTTCTTGCACTGTAGAAGACCTCTCGCATGAGCTTCTGCTGGGCTCTCTCCTGTGGCATCCTCTCTACATGCCCAAGCCAGCTTATTCTTCTTGACTTCACGAATCTGACAATATTCTGCCTCTTGAGTAGGATTTCGATCTCTTCATTATATCTAATCCTACAAATCCCTCCTTCATTTCTAGGGCCATAGATTCTTCTTATCACCTTCCTCTTAAATACTCTCAATGCATGAGTGTCCGCTGCATTTAGAGTCCAAGTTTCGCAGCCATATGGCACGACAGGTCGTATCAAGGTTTTGTACATTTTCATTTTCGTTTCTCTGGAAATAGCTCTCGATCTTATTAATTGCATATTGGCATAAAATGCTTTGTTGTCAAGCATTATTCTTCTTTTTATTTCTGGGTATATGCTATTCCCTTGGTTGACCTCTGCGCCAAGGTAATTAAACCTTTCAACCTCTTCAAAGGAATACTCGCCAATATCCAGCTTTCCCAGATGTTGTCTCTCTACAGCTGTCTTTTTCATCTTCATGTACTTTGTTTTTCCTTCATTTACTCTCAGACCAACCTGTCGTCCTTCTCCCTCAATCACCAGAAAGGTTTCTTTCAATGCCCGATCACTCCTACTAACTATAACTATGTCGTCTGCATAAGCATGCACCTGAATAGTTCTGTACATTATGCTTCCTGTCATATCCACCTTGTTTAATGTTCTCTGCAGGACCAGATTGAAGAGCAGCGCTGAGAGAGTGTCACCCTGTCTAACTCCACTGTCCACCCTGAATTCACTACTCATTTTTCCATTAATCAGTACCATACCTACACTTTGAGAGAGTGTCACCTTCACCAGTCTTATCAGTTTTCGGGGCATACCATACTCCTCCATTGTGTCTAGCACCTTCACTTTATTGATGCTGTCAAAGGCCTGTTTGAAATCTATGAATAACATATGCAGGTCTATTCCATACTCATAGCATCTTTCCATGGTCTGACGAAGAGCAAATATCTGGTCTGTTGTTCCTCTGCCTGGCCTGAATCCACATTGGTACTCTCCAATGATGGACTCAGCATAAGCACTAATCCTCCTGGTCAGTACTGAGGAGAAAATCTTGTATGCAACGTCCAGCAGTGTGATTCCCCTGTAGCTGCCACAGTCTTGCTTATCTCCTTTTTGAATATAGGACACACTAGGCCTTTCCCCCAATCCTTTGGCATCTCTTCTCTATCCCAGACCAGGCCAATCAGCTCATGTATCCATTCAGCCAGAGACCGTCCACCATGCCTCCATATCTCCGAAATTAGCTGGTCCTCTCCTGATGCTTTCCCATATCTTAGTCTTTTGATTGCATCATTCACTTCTTCACCTGAAGGTTTCACAACTTCCACGTCTGCCGTGTGGTACTTAGGTACCCATTCCTCCACTCTACCCAGCTCCTCACTCATAGTCAGTTCCTCAAAATACTTTGCCCATCTATCCATTACTTCCTGCTCCTCAGCCAATACATTTCCTTCCTTGTCCTTACATCCCATGCTCCTAGACTGAAATCCCTTATTCATCACTTTCACTGCATGATAAAATTTCTTTGCTTCATTGGCTGTGTTGAGCTCCTCTATGTTTGTTAACTTTTCCTTCAGATATTCTCTCTTTTTTCTTCTTATTAGTCTCTTAGCTATTCTTCTACTCTCTTTATATGCTTCAACCTTCTGTCTTGTCTCTCTTTGAATCATTGCAAGTCTGCATTGGTTTTTCTGCTCAATAATAGCCCTAAACTCATCATCGAACCACTTGATGTATCGTCCTTCTCTTCTCTCCCCAATGACTTCCTTAGCTACCTTCTTTATGGTATCCTTCATAATATACCATACATTTCCCACATTGTCAGTCCTCTGCACCTGCCCTCTAGCAACCTCTATATGCTCCTCCAGCCTTGTTTGGAATTCCTCTTTCTTTCCATCATCATGGAAGTTATCCACATTCCATCTTGTCCTCCTCTCTTCCAACCTTCTTTCACCTGAGGCTAGCTTTTCTAGTATGGTTGCTTTGAGTATGTAGTGATCAGAGTCACAGTTTGGTCCTCTAAGCACTCTCACGTTCTCCACAGAGCTGGTATGTCTTTTTGAGATAAGCACATGGTCAATTTGATTTACAATGTTTGACCCAGGCATTTTCCATGTACCCAAGTGTATTCTTTTGTGCCTAAACATTGTGCTTGCAATCATGAGTGCCAAGGGGCTGAGATGCCAAGGGGTATAAGTGTAATTTTTGTGAAAATAGAGTTAAGTGCAGAAACTGGTCATTAAATACTGTAATAATGTTGTGGCCAAGGGATACAACTGCTTCTCTATCATGTGCTGAGATCTAACGGTGGAAAATAAAACTAGTCACTTGAAAGTCAGTTTCGCTTGGTGGCCAAGGGGTACATGTGAGAATGTGAGCTGTACATTACATCACAGCCGTTGTGTTGCTCTAGCAATTGGTTAACTCGTTATTTTTCCAAACAGATCAGCAAGATGGACTTATCAGATGATAGCTCTTCCAACGTTTTTTGTGGTAAGTTGAACAAATTAATTTTTATCATCCTTTTAATAATGTATTGATTCTTCAATATTGTTGTAGAGTTCACTAAACCTTATCTCACATTCAGCTAACTCATCTGTTAACTTATAGTTGTCATTAATAATTAGGAAAGTCTCCAATCTAACTGAATTGGTATGGTATAGCTATCATTTTGAAAATTTGATTAAATATTATTATTCATATTATCATTCAGTAATAATTTAATTACCATAATATAGTAGCCTATCAGATAAAAATAACCTTAATATTGATCAATATTTATTTGCCAAAAATACAACAAATGAATACACATTAAGGAAAACGAAGTGGAACAATGTAGTTCTCTTGAAGGTGATGCACATGTATTAAGATTATCATACAGTAATAATTATTCAGTAGATGATTTATAAAAATAAAACATCACCGTACCTGTTTTTTATTGGCTTGATTGATAAAATAAAAGAAATAAATTCGTATGGCTTTTGTTGGTGGGGAGTTCCTTGCGGGAATGTTCCACCGCCTGAATATATAATTTAAGCCGTCAATGGGCCTTACGACTGTCATACTTCAGCCGGGACCGACAGTTTAACGTGCCCATCCGATAACACGGGAGTGATCTGTTTAAAAAACTTGATTGATGAAACATAATAACAGTTATCAATATAATTACATAAGTTATAAAAAAAATTAAATACTTTTTTGCAAATGAAACTCATGTGAGTTTCAATAATGAAGTGGATGATTGAGAAAGATGAGTCAACCTACTGATAAATGAATTGAAAGATAAACCACACACTGGTATTGTTATGGTAATTTTGGTATGGTATTATTCTCAGTTTTAATCTATGTTGATTTATTTGCAGATCAAACTGAAGAAATTGCGACTGAACATCAAGAACCCCCTACCAAAAGACTAAAGCATCCAGGTAGAAAGAAAACTCGAAGAACTGAGGAATGGAAAAGGCAGAAGTCTTCAAAACTGCGAAACATGGGTAAAGAATACACTGACCGCAAAGGTAAGGTACACAATGAGAGAAAACTTCAGGAATACAATCACGAGTGCCGCTTCAAATGTTGCAAAAGTATAAGTGAAGAAAGACGCCAGAAATTTTCTTCTGATTACTGGGGGCTCGCTAGTTGGGAATTACAATCGGCCTTTCTAAACTCTGCTATCATATTAGGAGAGCCAAGTAGGAAGAAAGAGAATACTGTACGTGGAAAGTCGCTTTCATGTCAATATTTGTTAGATGGAGTGAGGGTGTGCAAAGATTTTTTTTTAAAAACATTAGATGTTTCAAACAAGCGTGTTACAAATATTATCTCAAAGAAGAAGAAATCTGAAACAGGAATCTTACCTCGAGATCAAAGAGGGCGGAAGGTTCCAACAAATAAAATTAAAATGGAAAGAACTGATTTGGTCAAGAAACATATTGCTATGTTTCCCAGATATAGCAGTCACTATTCCAGACAGCAAGCACCAGACAGAAAATACTTAAATACTGACTTGAATTTGAAAAAAATGTATGACTGTTATAAATTATTCTGTGAGGAACAAAAGGAGGAGCCAGTTACTCTATCCTACTACAGACATATATTTAATACATGTTTTAATCTTGCATTTCATCGACCTCATAGTGATACTTGTAATAATTGCGATAAGTTAAAATCAGCTATTGAGCATGGAGACCAGGAAGCCAAAAATGCAGCAACAATTGCTAAAGAACTCCACCTGCGTAAGGCTGAAAACGCCAAAAACGAAATGAGTAGGGCAAAGAAAGAGGTAGAAAATGATCCCACTCATAGAGCTGTTTGTTTCGACCTTCAAAAAATGTTACCTACACCGGTTTTGACATGTACAAGAGTCTACTATGCAAGGCAATTATGGACATAAGATTTCAATGTCCATGACATTGGAACAGATAATGCATACATGTTTCTTTGGCACGAAGGACGAGCATCAAGAGGATGTGAAGAAATGATTTCATGTTTGATGCAGTACATTAAATCTTTGCCCTCCACAGTCACCCACCTGACTGCTTTTTGTGATAATTATGGTGGACAAAATAAAAGTCAATTTACTGTCAAATTTTGGCTGTATGTTGTTAATACAACACACATTGAGACTGTTGACATTAAATTCTTACTTGCTGGTCACTCCTATAATCATTGTGACAGAGATTTTGGTAAGGTGGAAAATACAAAGAGAAACATGAAGAGAGGCATTTTTGTTCCCAATGACTGGGTGGAGATTATAGCGACAACCAGCAAGAAGTTTGTGGTGAAAAAAATGTTGGAAGAGGACTTTCTAACTCTGGAACCAATCAACAAATACTTTGTGAAAGGAGTAAAAGGAATTAGGAATATGCAGTGGCTCCAGTTTAGAAAAGGGGACCCATGGAGTTTATTCCACAAATCATCTTTCAATGAAGACTTGCCTTTTGAGGAGTACAAAATGAAAGCACAAAATTTCGGCAGAATTCCAACAGCAATGCCTTCCCTTATTCCTAAAGTAATCAGGAAGGAAATAAAGGCAGCCAAGTACAAAGATCTTGTAGATCTTTTGCCATACATCCCACCTGTACATCACAGATTCTACAAAACATTGAGCCATGAGGGTAGTACAGTGACCAGAGAAACAAATCAAGCCAAAGAAAAGCAAAATGTACAAGTTTTGTATGAACAGGAGGACAATGCTAATAATGATAATGTTTACAGCAGTGACTCGGAGTAATAAGTACCGGTAATGCATTCCAACAAAGTCTGAGACATACCGGAAATGTACTTCAGCATAGTGAGTCGTAATTGAAAAAAAATTTAATCATTTGGAATAAATATCACCAATATTTATACCTAATCATTCATTTTTTAAACGAATATAACCTCTTGATTTTGTGAAATTTGATTTTTTTCAATCCACTTGTAACCTGTTCCATACATATCTTCTGATTTCTGTTACAAGCCAAGGGGTACAAGTGATGACTTTCATCAAATATTGACTGATAACATAAAATAAGAGTAGGAAAACTGTATTTATTCTCCTGCTAATATTAGTTAAGACCAAATCTATTCAGAATATTCTGGTTTAGATGAACATGAGTTCTCCTGGAATTGATTATAACACTCCAACTTTAAAATGGCTTTTCTCAAAACTCACTCATGTGCACTTATACCCCTTGGCTTCTCAGCCCTTCTTTATTTAGTCTTCTTCCATTTTCACTTGTCTCTTTATGCAGTGTGTGCTTCCCTGACACTCCTTTCAAAAATGGCTCCTTCCCAACCTTTGCATTGAAGTCGCCAAGCACTACCAACATGTCATACTTTGGGGCTTTTGCGCATTCCCTAGCCAAACTTTCATAGAATGTATCTTTGTCCTCATCTGTGGCTTCTTCAGTAGGTGCATATGCAGAAATTATTGTCAGATTCCTGAAACGTCCCTTTATTCTTATCTTGCACATACGCTCTGAGACTGGCCAGAAAGCTAAAAGTCGATGCCTTACTTTTGCATTTATAATGAGGGCTGTACCATGTCTACCAGCTCGTTCCTCATTGCCACTATACAACACACTATAATCCTTCTTATCTATCCTTCCAGAGCCCTTCCATCTAACCTCCTGCAGCGCCACCACATCCATCTTGCATCTCTTCACTTCATTACTAATCTCAGCCATCTTTCCTGCTTGCAACATTGTGCATACATTCCATGACGCTATATTTAAAATGTGATTCCATTTCCAATTTCTTTTATTTTTGTTTCCATTTGTGTTATCCGTGATTCCAGTCCTGATCCGAGGCTTATTGTTTGGTTTCTTTGCTTTGCGTGTGTGAGAAAGAGGGAATGTATATGATTGAGAGGAAGAAACTTTGACAAAGCAAAGTCTTCTATGAGAGAAAATGAGTGAGAGTGATGTTTGAGCATGGTGTCTAGAGAGAAAAAGGGTATTGAGCAAGCGGAGGGAGCGGAGTTGTGGGGAGAGAAATACCCCTCAATGACGTCATAGTTACGATAGGATAGGTGTGATGTCATTTACGTGTGATGTCATTCATGGGCGTTCTCTACATAGTGGGCGATCTGCGCATACGACATCGGTCATCTCTGGATTCGCCGATGACTGGACAGAAATTATTTATATGCAATGTGTATATTATTAAATTGAAAATATTAAATGTAAATATTAAAAAAAGGTGAAGAAACCAAAATAGAAACGTTTTTTTGCGAGCGCACCAAGCTTGAATAAAGTAGACTACTACATCATCAGATCCATCCGTTCAATGTGATTCTCAAAAACATGCGATTCCACTAATGCTATTTAACAAGAGGCCTGAGAGTGATGATGCAGAAGAGTGGTGGTAACTCTTCTGCATCATCACTCTCAGGCCTCTTTCACACGATAGGAGACGTGCAACTTGAACACTGAACAGTGTTCACGTTTTTTTGTCAAAGTACATTGAGTCCAATCCTGTCTTTCACATGGTGATCCCGAGCCAGGAACCTCCTTTTGTCAGGTTTTTTCCCCTCGAGGCAAGCAGAAATCGATTTGATCGAGATACTAGCGGACATATCGCCGATTTCACATGGTGATTCTACGTCTCTCCGGTCATCACTTTTCTCAAAATCTATCTCTCTAGAAAATGAAGATAGAAAGATCCTGATTTCGTATTTGGATTCAGCGACCCCAAATACTGAAATGCGTAAGTCCCGTTTTCGAAAATATCCGAAAACAAGGAAGTTATGGCTGTTTTTAATAAAGCTTTCTATTATCATATAATTATACGGTAAAAACGAACAGGTACTGTACTATACAGTACGTATGTACTGTAGCTATTATAATACAACTCACACTGTATGTGTGTAGGAAAATTGTTGGGATATTTATCTTGATTTCTGAAAAATACCCAAAAATAAGGGAGTAAGATAACTTTGAAAAACCACCGTTTTCCTGCCGATTGACAAAACAGATTAAAAATTATTCTAAGACATATTATGTCTTGAACTAAAAACGTGCAACAGATATCCAGATCACTATTCAAGCTATCAAGCTATTCATAAATTTATTTGTCTTCCCATGGCAGTAGGCTTGCGCCCAATGTTTTCACTTAAACATTTCTGTGATAATAAATTATTAAATTATGATAGAACACATTATCCTATTGATCTTCTAAATCCAGTTACATGCACATCGATTCCCGTAAAATTGATTTTTACCGTTCCTATGAGTTCTACCAGGTTCAGTGCAACTTGTTGAATTAAAATCATTATGTTTGATTCAACAGAATTCATAAGAACGGCAAAAATTGAACAACAAAAACCAGAAGTTAGTGTCGACGGTATATGACATAGAAAGCATAAGCTCGCGCTTGGTCCATCGTTCTAAGACTGAGGATTAGCTCAGCGACTAAAATCGACAAGCCATGATTATGTTGATCAATACTCATATAAAAATACAAAGTATAGAACTGCTTTTTACTATGATACATGGTTTTCATTCTTTAATAAAAATAAAACAAGATTCCAGTGTAAAATCATCAAAGTTGCCAGGCTGGTCTGGACTATTCATAACTTTCTCAGTATGCATTATCCACTCAGCAGTTCTAATACAAACACAGACATCAGTTTCGTTTTAGTTGGAATGGAATGACATTTTTTATTCTTTCAGTTCCTATTTCTCATAGATCGATTCAGATCACCACAATGTTTATAATCGATTTTTCTGATTGTTGTAAAGGAATATTTACTGGTATTTTGGAGTTATATTTAACTATTTGAACCTGATAAACTAGATTGTTGAATGATAATTGGAATTCAGTAAAGTTTACTTGTCCTTTTCTCGTATTTTATTGGGTGATGAGTGGAGATGATTTATGAGTTCATATTTGGATTCATCTTTTCAAAGTTTAATTTTTTTTTTGAACTTTTAAAAATGAAAAATGTTCATGTCTAAACTTTTTAGGTGTTTGAAAACTTCTTAAAACCTTTGCCTGTCTCTTCATAAGGCAGGAGTATTGTTATCTTTGTACGTTTACTATATAATCATATGATAATGGAAAGCTATATTAAAAACAGCTATAACTCCCTTGTTTTCGGGTATTTTTGGAAATGGGACTTATGCTTCAAAGAATTTGGGGTCGAATTTGGGGGAACAAACGTCAGCGTAACTGTTAGATCCGTCGGCTTATTTGTAAGATCCCCATGTGAAAGCACAGGAGAGCTGCGAAATATGAAATATTATCTTCAGGAGCTAGGATTCTGCCGTGTGAAAGGGGCCTCACTCTCCCCGTAAACGATGGTGGAGTAAACGGTCAAAGACATCGCTATTTTCTGCAATATTCTATTGTTCCGCGCCAGTTTTGCAAAAAGTACGATAGTTATTATTTTGTTTGCATTTTTTGATTGATAATTATTATTATTTCTTCTATGTTTGGTTTTGAAGCATCTAAATTTAAAAGTCTACTTTGTGTAAATGATCAAGAACTGAAAATCTAGTGAAGTGAACTACTACAATACTAGACCTATTTCGGACTGTGTGTAACCTTATCTAAATATTTGGGAGAGGAATAGCACAAGGTTACCTTATTTTTTCTTTCCCTGTCATTTCTGATGATGTACTTGTTGTATGAATCAATAAAGAATAAATAATTTCATTTCAATTTTTTAAATTAATTTGAGGGCCAGTTTCCGAGCTTGAGATTTAGCCAAGTTCTAGACTTTTCAACTCTGAGATTTTGAATAATAAGCTTATCTTATACTAGATATCATCTTGCTCGATGAATAATCGTCCAAAATGAAACATAATCTTTAAAGTAGGAGAGGGTGTGCAGCTTTTATTCAAACTTTCAACTGAATTGTTCCTGGAGATGACTGAGCCAAAAAGTCACGCCTCGCCACTGCTTAGTATCCCATAAAAAGAAGTGATTCCAAGGTTGGTGTGATTGGGGATGTTACTCGAATTGAAAATACTACTCTACTATGACTTTTAAAATCTGGATCCGCCATTATGAATGCAACTTTATTTTTTTAAAAAGGAAGG